>NW_010399322.1:1396-30105 GCF_000710305.1 Buceros rhinoceros silvestris | reverse complement strand
CTGCATCAGGTTTGTTTAAACTATGATGCAAATAATAAGGAATTATTCACTTTGCATCTTGTTCATGCGTTATGCACAGATCTATTTTTATGAAATAATTTGTAGTCTCTAGCCATCTCTAGTCTCTCCTTGATGGAAAGTCCAACCAAATATTCCTCAGCAGATTTTCTGCGGACTTCGTTGGTTCGCTACTCATGCTCTCCAGGCAGTGACTGGTCACCTAAGTTTCAATGTGTGGTCTCAGATTGCTGAACGGGTGATGTCCGGTTTTGATCATAACTCTGTAAGGAATGATATTTCCCTTGCACAAGTATTCTGGCTCCTACACAAATGCAGGCTTTGCAAAGACTAGCTCAAACCTCTCTAAACACCCATATGACCAAAGCTCAATCAGTCAAGGGCTGTTGCAGAGTAGACAGGAAGGTGCAGAAAGTTAAGGAAAGCAAATGGCTGCTCTGATACCAAAGGAAGGCTCCTGAATTCACTGAATTTAGTTCCACCTTGCTCCAGTCCAGTTCTCCACTATTGACCTAGGAAAAAATTCAGTCTACAGCTGTCAGCAGAGAAAATGGAGTCTCAATCACTTCATGCTTGCTTGCTCTAGAGCTTGTTGGGAAGAAATTCAGTTCAATGCTGCAATGACACTACTCATTATCAGTTTTTCACAGTACACCAGCAAGATAGTTTTCTTATGGAAAACCTTACTTCACCACTTTTTATCCTTCTCGCCCACAGTCTCTGCCTGAAGGCTGTAATTCTCTCTGAAATGTATCAGTTTGGTTCCTTGGCCAAGTGAGAAAGTTAATTAGCTGTTTTCTGCTTTTCTGTGCTTGCCTTTCTCTGGGATGGAGAAGCAGCCAGAATACAGATGCCTGAATGATAACATGAGCACCACAGTGCTGCCATCCATCCCTGCCACAAAGCTTCCTCACGCACGTAAGCAGATTGGTCTCTGAAAAGACAAGCTTTGTTGTCTCCCCTTCTTGATCCCACCCAAACCTTAAAAGCTCTGGAAGACCCTGGAAAATGGTTCCCCACAGTTCGGGGGAATGTGAAGCTCCTTGTGCCCATCCCTGATGTTGCTCGTTGTTGAGTCACTTGCGCTCCCAGCCTGGGTGGGTGCAGGGTTTGCTCTGTATGCCAGGAGACCAGCAGCAGTTGGGAGAGTAGGATAACCAGAGAGCAAGCCAGAAGTGGAAGGGGCTGCTGGTCTGATGTGAAGGATCTATAGCGAGGTGAGGAGAAGCACAAGGCGTGCACATTTACCACAGCTACAGACTTCTGGCAGGTTCCAGTGCATTTGTGAAGTTACTGAGAAAAAATGGTGGTTAGCAAAGACCTGCATGGCTTTTCAAGACTACAGATTTGCTCAGTAACTGAATTTGATCTCTGCCAACAAAGATAAAATCTACCTGGTTTTAGAGAGGGATAGCATTAATGCCTGAGGAGACTTTAATAACAGCCGAACATATGCATAAACTGATCCTCAGCAGTTTTTGAATGAACATCTCTATCTACCTAACATATCCTCCTACCTTCCTCTCTTAGGCAAACTCTTCCTCTGCAGTTCTGCAGAACATAACTCACAGACCCTTTTTGCTGTGGAGCCGCCACACTGGGCAGTGAAGGTACCCAGAAGGAAAAACAACATTTGGAAAGGTTTGTGTTCCAATTCCTGATTTCATGGATTAGTCTGAAAGTTGTATTATCTATTCTGCCTGAGTGGCAGTTGTTCATAAGCCTCGAGGGAGAAATACTAAGTATCACTTTCTCTTTCATGAGAAAGATGATCTTATTTATTTGAACTGAGGTTTATTTTGTGCTTTTTATATGCCCCGAAGCACCAAACGTTATTTCAGCTTTCCAGAAGTCTTCTGCCCTGTGCCTTTGAAGCAGCCCACCCTACCAGGCTTGGCACACATGATTGACATTTCGATAGCACTTTGCACCTACATGGTAATTCAGATCCCCAAAGTCCCTAACATCAGCTTCATCCCCTGTAAAAATGATTGACTGTTCCAGTGATACCCTAGCTAATCTTCACAATATTCCTGTGAGATGTATAATATTCCCATGGAGTGGTCAGAAAATCTAAGATTTAAGGTGCAAAGCTTCAAAATGTTTTCATAACGTGCATTCAAGCTGACCCCAGGTTTTCATTATTTCAAAGCTGTTGCATGTGTTCTCTCTATTTTTCTCAAAAACATGACTGAGATGAGAGAATGGCAGCACCATTTTATTCACCATTCTAAACTTATGTGGAAAAGAGTTGCAGTTAAAACAGCCTCCCAGAGAACAACGCAGGCTAGAAGGAAGCTGGAAAAAGCAAAGATTTTGGTCTGTGTTTTAAAGGTGGGCCACTCGGATGACTGTTCTTGCTGTTCAAATACATTTGGTTTGTTCTGGTTCCCAGTCCTGTCATCAGGTGAGACAACCAGGAGTAAGAGATGCCAGCAAGCCCCAGGCTACCCAGCAGATCAATAGCTGAGATGAGATGAGAATATAGTTCTTACCTCCTGGAGCTGCGGTTGGACACAAGTGCCTCTTCTGTGTTATCAGAAAATCCCATTAAGGGCAACCCGTTTATCCCAGAATAAACAGATTTAATTTCTTTCTTTTAAGTCCTTTCTAGTTCTCTGTCACCAAACATTGATTTTAAAATGGACGTTTATCTTCCTTGGGCAGAACACTTTTGGATATTTGCAGTCCTCTGAACTTGCTCTCTAACACTGGAGAGTGATAGGGATAGTGAATTGAAGCCTGTGATAGACTTTTTAATAGGCAAATAATACCACCAGCTGTACCTGCTGACAATGGAGTTGATGTTAATGGAAGATGGTATGAACTAAGGGAACTTTGGGATCTCTTAATGCTAAAAGCCTGCAGCATGTAGGTTTTTAATTTACAAGCTCCACTTACCATCTACTTGTCACTGGGAGCCTGAGGCTTGCAAATGGGTTGGAATGGATAAAGCAGTTAAAGAGGTGCTGAAGCATGGTTAGGTGTAGAGCACTGAGTGCAAATACTCTGTGCAATTGCCATACTAGCTGGGCACAGAAGTACAGGCTGCCGGTCATTGCCAGCTGGCACTAATGCACTGAGTGGGAGATCCACACCTATCTTAGCATGTGCTTTTGGGGAATAGAGGATGGCAGCCTTAGGCTTGCCTGCATGCCAGGAGAGACAGGCAGTGATCAGGAAGCCATCCTTAACAATACTGAACTTGTGTACATTTTAGGTTTTGTCACCAGTTCCTCTTGGGAAGACAAACTCAGTGCAGACGTGCTGGAAACAGGCTCCTGAACTGCCCCAGCCAGCCCTCCAGCAGCCACTGCTGCTCTGCATGAGGAGGCCTGAGCCCTCAGCTGCACCAAGACTGTGAGATTTCAGGCAGGAGGAAGTGTGCTTCCCTGCTTCTGGCCTCAAACAGCAGGAAAAGCCGCTGTTTCTCTCACTAGAGGTTGGAAAAACTTGCAGTGGGGGACAGATCTGTGTGCCCGACAGAACGGGTTTTGCTCTTCTTTGATTTTCCTTAGAGATGTGAAAGGAAAGGGGAAGGGGAGATCATAGTATGTTTTTAATTTAACAGAAGCTCTTTAGCTCCTTATATGAAGGACGCATCCAAAAACAGGCACATCAGAGCAACGGGGGAGGCAATTTGACAAGAAGGAAGCACTTAAAATAATGGAATTGCTTCATAGTTAACAAGGAGGTCAGGGTTATGAAGAAGTCCAAACTGGGTCAGAGCTCCTCATTTCAAACTGATGAACCCCTTGATGACAGGAGCTGGAGTTTCTTGATGAAGGAGATGGACTGTTTGCAGCAAAGTGGTGATGTCAGTGTCAGTGGCAGCACCGAGAGGTTAAAGACAGTAATTTAATTCACTTGGGCAAGCATCTGTCACCTTTCTGGTCAGGAGGGTCTGTACAAATTCCTCTTCTGGATTTGAGTTCAATGCTTTATCTTCAAAATACCAAGGCCAAACAGAGTTCAGTTTTACATGCTCACGTAGAAGTTCACCTTTTATTCACCAGAAACATCTTGTTTCATGGCTCATAAATATTAAACTAATATAAATGTAACCTCTGTGGTCTCAGGGCTGATCATGAGTGAGTGAATTTAAGAGCTAAAATTTCTGAGCTGCAGTCTCCTTCTCTGTTGTTAGCATCCTCTGCTAGAGTTCGAAAAAAAGCGCCCACAACTCTGGTCAGCTTACACGCAGAAATGACTCCTCTCCTTGATTCCCACCTCCTCTGCTCTGACCCCCAAGTCATAGCAACTCAATAACCACGAAATGGCTCTAAGCCTGATTGTGTGAGCTTTAAAAAGCATCAACAAAACCCCCAAAAGTCTCCAGTGCCCCATCCATAAAAGCTGTGCCCCATGTAGTGCGAAGGCATTACTGCTTTCTGTGGTGCAGTGGCCACATCAGTGCTGCTGTGTCCTTCAGTAATTTGTTGGCTTGCTGCTGAAAAGCAGCACAGCTAGAAGTCACCAGTAACAGAAATGTCCAAGTGATTTTGTGCTGTAACTTTTGAGATTAAAAACTTGGCCAGCAAAAACAGAAGTCCTAAGTCTATTTGCCTCACCTACTTACTGTGCGCTTATCTGGAACAGCTTGTGAAATTCTTTGGAAACCTAATGTACTTAGCAGATAGGGGGCAAGACTCTCTGTGAGCTCTCCAAAAACAAGCTTTAATTCACAGCCTTGATATCATGGGAGAGCTATGCGTCAAGTGGTTGGTTGTAAGGCTCTTCTGACATTTATATTGTGAACCACATTTCAGTCCCATATTTAAAGGAGAAAAAAAACACAAACAGCAAAAAAAAATCTCTTAGGAGAGTTTTGAGGCTGATGACCAGTATTTAAATCACCATAACTTTTCCTATAGGTCTCTGAGAGAAGTTCTTGGATTCCCCTTTTTTGCAAAGGAAGATATATATTGTTGGCTTTGAAACTTGAAGAATCATATTTTTCCAGGTCCTGAATGCCTGCAGCTCCTGAGATTTCTTTCTGCCATCATATAGCACCTAAGAAATAGTAGACGTGTTTCTGACTACTTCTGCCACTGAGCACGCCACACTATTCCAGCTAGAAAAGCTGTGTTAGCTCTAAGGCTTCTCCTCTCCTCCTGCTTCCTTCTGCCTTGCCTCTCTTGCTGTGCACCTTCCTCAGTCTCACCTGCTATCTGCTGTTTACAGAGATAGGCACAGACTCTGCATTTCAAACATGATGCTTGTATCATACTTAGAGAAGAAAGACCACAAAGAAAACTGGGTAGATGAGCAGAGTGATAGAAAGTGAAATTAATGATAAGAAAGAATTAAAAAGCCATTCTGTAAATCTCCAGTGGCAAAAAAAGGCCTGGCAGGAGTTGATGACATCCTTTGCTGGAGGTGGTGCTTGAGGCGCTGTTAATGCCCTCATGCAGGTGATGACAGGTGTACAAAACCAGAAAGCGACAGGAGAACAAGGTGGCCACGCAGAGGGAAGCTCAGTCCTCCAGATGAGCCCCTGAACCTCACCTGCTAGCAGAGACCTTGCACTGTAGTTGTAACTCATATAGGATGTGTCTGGTGAAACTTACCTCCTCTCAGAGAAGGTAAGTGGGGTTGAGTATCAATCCGAGGCAGGCCAGCCTGCTGGGGGTGGCACAGAAATGGGGTCAAAGGGAAAAGCTGGTGTCCCAGAGAAGGCATAGGTGGATATTTTACTGCGAGTCACAGGTGACTCGATCTTCACACAGGAGGTAATCTTGAACTTTATGCGGACTACCTTCACTATCAAAAGCAGATTAGAGCCTCTCCCCATGCACTCTTGACTAGCCTTTCAGCCTGCCTGGATGAGCATGGAATTAGGAGGCTGACAGTGCTGGAGGGTCTACTTTTCTGATGAGGCAGGAGATGAAGTCCTGACTGCCTGACTGTTGTTATTCAAGAGCTGATGGTGCTTTCTGCGCAGAGAAAGCAATGACTCTTGCCCTGTGTGAATGCATTATGTTCCACTTCAGTTTCCATGGCATTTTGCTCTTCTTGGCCCAAATAATTGTTCATTCCTTGCGAGGGCCATGGAACTGAATAGCAGACTGTTTCAGCTGGGACGTAGCAGTATGACAAGACCTGTGATGAACCTTATCTTAGCACTGATTTGACAGAGTACTTGTGTCTGTGAAGGGTCACTGTGGCAGTTTGTATTCAAAGCCTCACAGGACACTGAGAAAAGCTCCATCAGGCTAGACCTTAAAAGACACCAATGTGTCTAAAAGTCAGAGGTTGGAACGTACAATGCTGAGATGAGCTAGCCAGGACCTGGAGCTCTGTGGTAGACACCTGTGTGCCTGTTAGACAATGCCATCTCTGGCAGGGGCTCCCAGGAGAGTATGCTGAGCACATGGCCTACACTGACCAAAAAGGGCAGCTGAGCCTAGGGGTCTGCTTATGGGACAGTAGGGTGGCCTCCATCCCTCAGGAGTAGCATGTTCATGGGCCAGAAGCTGTTTCTCTGGCTTTTCCCTCAAAAAAATAAATGAACAGATGTCCCAGGCGTGATGGTTAGAGTTGTTTCTCCAAGAGGCAAGAAGGTGAGGTTTCATTCCCTCATTTGTCTGGAAGGGACCAAATCCACACAAATTAGGAAGCATAGACTGTAGGTGAGAGATGGCATGTATGGCCCTGTCTCCTACTCATCAGAGATCTTCTGCCTCCTAGGGTAGTGATGGGGGAAGAGGGACTCTGACCGCCTGGCTGTTGTAAGAGAAGTTCCTGTTTTCCTCTCATCACTTGGTTTGAAGAGAGAGTGGTGTCTGAGCATGGGACATGAGTTAAACATGTTCTGAAAACACCTCTCAGATCAGCTACCTTGTGGGTCATAGCTAACGGTCTAGTTTCCCCATAGGAAATGTAGTTGGGCATAGACCGAGTATTACACTCAAGGAAGGACTGTTTGTAAAAACTCAACTCTAGGCATCTGTGACACTCAAGTGAGGAAGTCAGCAGTCTGGGTGCCTCCTGGCTGGATGAGGATTTTTTAATGACAATTTTAGCTGAGGTGCCATGCAGAAAACGGATGCTTAATCCAGACTTTTAGGATTACCTGGATACCACAGGAAGTTTTCTGATGTCTTTTAAAGCATTTGCTGCTTCTTTGACATAGAAAGTGATATTTGATGGAAGTGACAATCCTTTTCGATCAAAGCTGCATGCATTACTGTTTAACGAAGCTTGTGACTGAAGGCTTCATAAAATATGCTTGAATTCTGCATTACGAGGTCCAGTAATAGAGGAATTAGCTTTCTGTGTACACAGGAGAAAGCTTTGCTCTGGGATGATTTACAGAGGTTCTGGAAGAGGATCAGCTAGAATTTTGCTCTGAAACAAGGCTGCTTCTTGTATAACAATTTCTAAGGGCAAGTCCATCCCCAAATGTGTTGTTTTATCATTATTTTCCTATTGCTTACACTGAAAAAATACCAACATGAAAATACTACTTGTTCCAGCATATAACTCGATTATTAAGGTTACTAGATGAGATCTGTTTGGAATTATTTACAGCTCCTAAATACCCTTTCCTCCCCCAACAAGCTGACTGGGAAGAATCTGCCCTAATAAATTAACCATGGTAAATGCAGACTGACCTACAAATTAAGAAACACAAGGTTAAATACAAACATCGATCAAAGGCAAGGACTATAAATAGATAATGAACTGAAGAAACAATGCCCGCAAAGCAAAAATCTCCTGGAGTTTTCACATTTGCTGGCAAATGCTACTTCAGTTCTCTGCTCATCAAAAGAGGAGGATAGGATACTGCTTAGCTGCATTCGGAGGAAATGTGCAGCAGGAAGCCTTGTCACTTCTTCCCAGAATAAGTAAAAAAACCCCAAGATCCTCCACAAAACTTTGCAGGGAAGTTTGGCATAACTCCTCCAGAGCCAAGGCTGTGACCTGACACATGGTATCACTGCCCTCTCACAGATGAGAAATTGCTGCTTTGATTGGACATTTTCTATTACTCATTCCCTATGGACCACAACTGCCCTGGGGTGTGATGAAAAGGGTACTGTGCCCAGAAAGAGCATCTGATGTTTTGGGACATACTGGCAGTCAAGTCTGGGCTTCCTCCTCCTTTTGGGTGCAGGACTTTTTAACCAGTTACTATGTTTTGCACTTCTTTCACTTCTTTTGGCTTTGCTGCTGTTGGTAAAGTCCAAAGCTGTGTTTTACAAAGGCGTATCTCTTTATCCTTCAGCTTGTAGGTGGAACAGAAATCTGTAAAAGTGGCTGCAGTCATTAAGACGGAAACATAAATTCTACAGGCAAACAAGCAGATCCCTGAGTGTCATCACAGGTCTGCTGTGATCAAGGTAGTCACCCTGACAGGCAGTGAGCGAGCAGCCAGCCTCATGCAAACAGGGCCCTTCCAGGTACGCATTTGGTTTCTGCAAGGTTGGCACCTGTGTTTTGAAAGGCAGGCCCAAAAGCTCTCCCCTGAAGTGTGATCCTTTCTCTGGAGCCTTACAATTTGCCAGCAAAGGTTTTGGCAACACCCTGCTTCATTGCGAACATGATAGCCCCTGGAGGTCTCTGAGCCTGCAGGGTTGTGAATGATGGATAGACAGATGTCTTTAGAGACGCAGGACAGCCCCTTGGGAGGCGAGGAGCCTAGGAAGTGTTCTCTGCTAATTAAAATTTCTTTTTCATATAGCCACCACTGGCAACAGTGTGTGTGTGTGTAGCAGTGAAGGATTTAGGAGATTTAGAACTGGAATGGTACTACTCAGATGAAAGCATTGTCTTTCATAACCATAGAGAAAGAAAAACAAGGTGGAAAAGATGTGGTTTAATTAGCCCACCAGTGTAATAACTCAGCTGGATGTGCCAATTGGAAGTATGCTGAAGAAAACAAGCATCTTTTTTTTCCCCTTAAGCCTCTCACTTCTTTGTCAGGGCCCTGACTATACAGCAACAAAATGGTTGAGATTGGAAGAGGCCCCTGGAGATTGTCTGGTCCAACCCTCTCCACTCAAAACAGCGTCTGCTAGATCAAGTTGCTCAGAAATAGGACTTGAGCAGGTTGCTCAAGACTGTGTCCAGTCAGGTTTTGAATACCTCCAAGGATAAAGATTCCACAGTGTCTCTGGATGACTTGTCCTGATGTTTGACCTGCCTCACAGTAAATTTTTTTTTCTTATGCCTGAATTGATTTTTCTGTATTTCAGCTTGTGCTCATTGCCTCTTGTACTGTCACCAGGCACCACTAACATCCTGGTTTTATCTTCTTTATTGCCTCCCGTCAGGTACATGTACACAGTGATAAGATCTCCCTGAGCCATCTCTTCTCCAGGCTAAACAGTACCAACATTCTCAGCCTCACCTTGTATGTAGGAAACTTGGAGACCTTTACCATTTTTGTGGCTGTTTGCTTGACCCGGTCCAGTATGTCCAGGTATTTTTTGTACTGGCAAACCCAGACTTGGCACTAGCACTCCAGATTTGTCTCACCAGTGCTGGAGAGGATGGAAGGATCACCTCCCCCAACCTGCTGTCATTGCTCTTTCTAATGCAGCCCAGGATGCTGGTTACCTTCTTTGCTGTGAGGGTTCTTTGCCCTGCAGGTCTGCTTACCAAGTTGTTTGGAGCACAGTCTATACTGTGGTCTATATTCCTGCTCAGGTGCAGGACTTTGTGTTTGCTTTCATTGAACATTGTGAGATTCCTGTCAGCCCATTTCTCCAGCCTGTCAAGGTCCTTCCGAATGGCAGCACATCCATGTGGTGTATTAGCTATTCCTCCTAATTTTGTGTCATCTGCAAATTTGCTGAGAGTATACTCACTCTGGTCGTCCAGGTCATTAGTGTAGACGTTAAACAGTGCTGGCCATGCTGTCGATCCCTGGGGTACACTACTAGTAATTGGCTTCCAGCTGGACTTCATGCTGTTGATGACAAACTGTTGAGCAAATCGACCAGTTTTCAGTCCAACTCACTGTCCACTTATCTAGCCTGTATTTCATCAATGTGTCAATGAGGGTGTTTGGGAGACAACATTAAAAGCTTTGCTAAAGACAGGGTGAACAATACACAGTACTCTTCCTTCAAGTCCTGTCATTGTAGAAAGCTGTCAGGTTAGCTGAGCAAGATATGCCTTTCATAAATCCATTCTCACTTCTTCAGATCATTTTCTTGTCCTTCAGGAGTTTGGACAAGATTCTCAGAGGGATTGGTCATCACCTTCCAGGGGTTTTAAGTGAGGCTAACTAGCCTGTAGTTTCCTAGAACACCCTTCTCACCCTTCTTGAAAATAGGAGTGACATCTACTGTCTTTCGGTTCTCAGGAACCACTTGTGGTCACCATTGACCTTTCAAAGATAATCAAGACTGGCCTCACAATGACAGTAGCAAGCTCCCTCAGCACTCCTGGGTGCAACCTGTCAGGTCCCAAAGTTTTGTGTATGTTTGATTTTTTTATGTTCCCTGACCTTGTCCTCCATCAAGGGTAAGTCTTCCTCACTCCAGACTTTCCCACTGGTCTCAAGGGGATTTCCTGAAGTCAAATCTTACCTGTAAACACCAACATGAAGAAGACATTGAGTACCTTGACCTTTTCCAAATCCTTTTTCACCAGGATCTGTCTCTTTCAGCAGTGAATGCTACAATTTCCCTAGTCTTTCTCTCAGGACTGTATGAGACTCAGCAGTCACTCCATGACGTCTTGGATTCAAGCTCCCAGCAAACAGCAAAACCCCCTAGACAGCACGTCAGGTCAGCAGGTGAGGAACTCCATTCCCTGCAGCACGGAGTCTCTCACTGCTATGACTCCAATGGAATTTAATGACCCCACTCAGTTGCACCAAGGACTCCCACCCACACCTGTCCATGGGCCCAGGAGCCCCATTTATGGTCATGCCTGGGAACCATGTCCTGGCCTGAGCTATGACATAAGTGTGCCTATGCCCAGCTCTGTCCTTTGCTATCCTGATCAAGCTTCCTGGAGGGACCCTGAACCTTTCATTATAGGTAATGTTGCCTCCAGTCCCATCTTCTGGATGAAACTTGGGCCTGCATTATAGGTAGGCTGAGGTAGCTTTGTCTCTAGTCCTGTGTCTGACCCTGTCTCTTTCCTCCAGGCTGAGCCCTAGAGCTGATTCAGTGCCATCAACTATTTGAAGGTTACCAGATGATTGGAGAAATGTCACTGTCACCTGCCTACTCTGCTAGGAGACAGTGTGACTGTACTCCATTTGGTGTGCACCCATTGGCACTAACTTTGTTTGGGTCATCTTTGGGTCCCAGCTTGTCTCTCCTTAATGGCACAGCCCTGCTCTTGCTGCTTGCTGGCAGCCTCAGCCAACCATCTGATTCCCTCCATTCAGCTTCATCCTCTTTCTCCTTCGTGAGGTTTCTGGATAGGTCCCCCTCCAAACATAGGTGTGTTCTGGGGAGATCATGCTCCCACTCTTGTATATATGTAAATTTAGGTAACAAACTGTACTCCAGATTAGAGTAGACTTCAGGTCCCACATGGGTCTTCCCCCAGAATATACTTTAAATTCCTGGCAACTGAATGTACTTCTGAAAGAAGAGGTTTTGCCCTAGAGATTTGCCACAAGGTGTTGCTGCTCTAATTCTTTTTCTCCTCCATCCTGCCTCCCTAGCTGAGGTCTTAGAGATTTAATTTCTTCACTGTTATCAGCTAAATGCACATCTGCTTTCTGATTCACTTAAGATGATTTTTAAATCAAGCTGGTGCTGCACATGAGTCTTTCTAATTGGTACAATCTGACTTATCACCTTGGAGAAATCCTAGCCATGCCCTAAATCCTGATGATTAAGTCAGCCTCTTAATAATAACCCAAATCATTTCTATGCAGGTGTACCGTAATAACTTTATGAGGCAGTCTCTTGGCTGCAGAAAGGTGTAGGAGAGATGTGAGGCTGTCTCAGAGTGTATTACCCTTTTTAATGACAACCAAGAACCATCTTGTCAATGAGGCATTGCTGCATGGTGCCAAGGGCTCTGCCTTCCTATCCGCCCCTTGCCAGCTACTAAAATGTCTTCTTTATTATCACTCCATTCTGGCCAATTTAGCGACCTTCCTCAGACCAGCTGTCTGGTTGTGTACTGAGCACACCAAGTTATGCTTGCGTACCCAGGCACAGCTCCATTGGCTCATTCACATCCTCTTGAAGTGGGATTTGGAAAATCACTGAACCTGTTCCACAGTACCTCTGTATTCATGGGGGTGGTGGTATCTTGTCTCTCCTTGATTTGACACTGTTCTGGATGACAGTGCTTACTTAAAAGAAAGGGGCTTCCCTTTCATCAGGAGAACACAGTGAGCTCTCTCTTGCATGTTGCTGCAGCAGAGTTCATCTTTGAGATAATGCTCTGTCCTGTGGGGAGAAGTTGATGCCCAGACCAGGCATGTGAAATGTTGTCTCAGTGTGGCACTGCCATCCAATGCTCATATTTTCTGTTATCCATCATCCCAGTGCAGAGCTTTCTGTCATTTGGGAGGGGTCGGGAAGGAAAGAGATCGAGGGATAGGTGAAGAGTATCTGACTACCCTTTTGTCTTCCCTCTTGTGAATCCTATGGGCCAAAGCTCCATGTAAATACCTTCTTGAGGAACCTAGTCGAGAAACTGGGGTGCTACCTGCTACAGCCTCTGGGTCAAGTTGTTCTACACTGGGACAGCTCTTCTTGAGACACATCTGGAAGGAGCTTGAGGAAATAATGATACACTGTCACCCAGCAGGTGAAAGAGTAGTCCCAGCATACCAGGACCTAAATGTGGTCAAATGTTCCTCCTCTTCTACTCCCTATCCCAAAATGACAGTTCTGCTGGAGCAAACTGAAGAAGACACTTCATAAATACTCACATGCACACAGAGACAGCTGTGTTTGGTAATGACTGTCAGGATGTGCTTGTTGCTGACTTGCTGCTGACATAAAGCTGGAGGAAACAGTGACAGCTAAGAGGAAGCAGCACTTTCAGATCAGCCAATTTAGATGCTGCCGTGGTGCCCACTCACAGAGGCTTTGCTTTCTGCTAAAGGAATATGTTCTTGAAAGGGCTAAATCCCTCTCTTAATCTGCTCCCATGCCCTCATAAATTCATGACAGCTGATGGGCTTTTGTTCTAATGACTTTGGTCTTCATGACTTCTTTTACCCACATGCCTTTTGGATTTAAACTACATTATCGAGCAGTGTTACTTGCCTTCATATTAGTCAGTTGTTCCCCCTCCAGGACTCCCCTTCTTGGCAGGCCCCGGCCGCCCCATGCCCGGGTCTGTGATGTCCGGAGGTAGAGCAGCGACTCTTTCACGGGCACCCCCTTGCCGTGGGGAAGGAGCTTGCGTGCCCTTGTGAGGTTGAGAGCTGTGCTGGTGGCATGTGCCTCCGGTGGGGTCTCCCAGGCCAGACAGGTCTCAGCTGAAGGGTCAGACAAAGTGTGTCCACGGGCAGGATGGGCTCACTAGCCTTCGGGCAGCCATCCTAGGAGAAGGACAACTCTGACTCCAAACCTGGGCAGATAGAGCTCATTTAGCCTTGTAAGGCATCCATCATCTACGAGAAGGATACTCTAACCAAACCTATGACCCGAGGACTTTGCTGTCACCGTCCAAGCTCGCTAGGCCCTGGCAGATGAACCTCAGGTGTAAAGGGTGGAGCCAGTTCCACGCACACTGGTGCCCCACCTAAAAAATCCACCGTGCAGGATCGAAGGGTCACTCATCGCTTGCAGTGGGCATGGGAAAAACCCTTCCCAGATCTTTGTTCACAAAGCCAAGCCATGAACGAATGAGTCAGCTGTTACATGTTTTAACTAAGGAATACCACAGTCGAGTTCACACATTTGTTAAGTGATTTATGAAATTACGGAAAAGTCTGTTCAGATAACCTTAATGGATTTCATTAACACAGCACTAATAATTTAGTGCTTTGACAGAACAAAAGAAGACAGTTCCTCCAGGCATCTTCAACCTAATTTCTCTTTGGTCATAGGACAGAACACAGCAACCCATGTACTCTGCTCAGGCCTCAACTTGAAGAGCGGAATGAAAGCATGGTTGGGCAGGTGTGCAACCCTTGGAAACCCATGTCCAAATTTCAGTGTGGCTGTGCTGGCAATGGCTTTCTTCCCAGGTAATGGGTCAGTCAAGGAATATCTCTTTAATCCCACCTCTCTTTCCTTGAATGTCTGCAACATTTTGGTTTGGAGTTTGGCAGACAGTTTTAACTTAGAATTTTTTTAGTGTAGAGCTGCCACTGTCTGATCAACAACAATTCATCAGCGAAGAGAAGGTCATGCCCATCTGACATTACTGCCTTGCATCAGAACAGAAGTGCCGAGCCTTGTCTCTCATTAAAGGCAAGGTCAGCAAGATAACAGTGCATGCTTTTCTGTCAGGAGTCCTGGACTGGATTCCCTTCCCTGTCTGGTTCCTTTCTACCAGCTCATTGTGGCATAAGCATGGTCATAACACCTGGACCTCTGATAAAAACTTTTCAGGATGAGCAGGTGTGAAGATAGCCACCTCTGCTATTGGGCTGAACCTCAGTTTTCCCACCTGGCATTACAAATGAAAGCTCTGCAATGCTGTAGGTTTAACAAACACGGTGCTGAGGTGATTTTTAAAGCACAAATATTCTGGGGCAACCAGATATACAGTCAGGCTTGGATCCTGACCGGACATGGCATGAGCACCACAAGAAGGCTCTATATTAAAAGCAAACCCTCTTAGCTGAATGATCAGAGAGTACTCACCTTCCATAATCTATAAAAAAAGTTTTATATACGGGGAAAATCTCTACAAAATATTAACAAGATCAAAATACAACCTCATTTTCGGTTACCTTGGTAAGTGCTGTGCAGCACAGAGCTCTTCAGGAGAGAGTTTCTGAGGAGAAGAAATGATGCAGCCAAAATATTATATTCTAGGCTCACAGCCCACTGCAGCCTGTCAGTCGCTACACAAATTCTTCCTCAGGACAATTTCCTTTGCCAAAGGAGTACAGTGCTACTATCTGCAATACACAGTTTCAAAAATGCAAGTTTCTGTTTGCTGGCTCAGTTGAGCTTTTGTCCCTTCACTTGGGTTATCGTGTCCAGTGCTGGCTTATGGGTGCAAATCAAAGAATCAGATTCAATTTGAAGCTATAATAAATTCTGTAGGAATAAAAATCCTTGCAGGATTATGACAGCACCTTTCATCTGCAAGCAGCGATGTTAGGTTCCAGCAAGGCTAAAAATACATTTTCTCAAATGTAAAGCAATAGATTAATTTTCAAGAATATTTGTGAACAGTTGGAAGTCTCTGGCTGTCACAGAGAAAAGATGCAGACTGTATCTGAATGCCTAGGTCCTGTGGAATTTCTTCAGGCCCTGTGGAACAGTGCCAAAGTGGGAAATTGGCACCAATTATTTGGTCGGGTTTTTTGTGTCCTGCCTCCAAATAATGCTGTATTTCATTTACCAGTGAGTCTACAGGAGCACAGCAGGAACTGCATTCTCATGACACAGTGAAAGGCTAAGGCAGAAGTCAGAGTGCAACAAGCTTGAAAGATGAGCACCCATCCAGGGGTGCTGGATTGGCATTGTCATGGGAAGAGTTGGGCTTTGAAGAGATAGGACAGCGGGAAAGAGGAGAGGTAGGGCATACAAGTGGTATACAGGCAAATTAAATCTTTTTACTCTTAAATCCATCTGTTGGACAACAATGAAAAAGGAGTTGACCTGTCAGCCTTGCCCAAACTTTAGTTGAGCTGGCTTTGTAAGAAGAATAATGATGTACAGCTAAGAAGGGGAAATTCACACTGGTCCTGTTCATGGGCAGGTTGAGAGATGCTGTTTCTTCATTTGCTCTGCCGATCATAAGCTGAGAACTAAGGACTTCATGTCATTTACATATATATTGTCACCATTGGCTAGGCTTCACTCTGCCCATTGAGATAAGCAAACCTGATACGGAGCAAGGCTCAGAGAGTTTCCCTGTGGACCTGCTCTGAGCCCTGAGTTTCCAAGCCCTGTGAAACAAGACTCATTTGGGGGCTTGAAACAAGGATGATATCAAGGAGAATCCCTTTTCTGTCCCAGCCCTGTTCTGTGGGCCACCCTACTGGATCTGAAAGCAGGGGAGATCCTACCAGCAGATTGATATGATTGTGATACATGACATCTATCAAGGGTGATGATCATGGTCCTGCCACTGCTCTACTTGAGAAGTTTCTTAAAGACGAAATGCTCAGTGTAGATAAATAAAACAAACACAGTGGTTATATTCATCACCCACTGTGTGGAGAATTGCTTGTGATGGTGTTCCATCACTCCATCCCTCAGCTTCACCATGCTTTTTAAGGTAACTTGTTTTTAAAAAGACAAAAATGGTTTTCCTTTAATCTAATTTTTTTTTGTCAACAGTGTAATGCAATCTGTGGCTAACTATGTTAGCTTTGACACAAAAAACTCATGGCTGCAATGCCTTCCTCAAGAAAGGTAATAATGTAGACATTTATCATTGTACAGACACTAATATACTAATGGTTTTGATTGGAAACTATGATATTTCAAGCACCTTATGTGAAAGCAGAAGAGAACCCACGTAGGAAGGAACCTGATCAGCACAAGAAGTGGATGTTTCGCTGGAATAATATCTTTGACTTTAGTGACATCAGTGCTAACAACAGGTAAAATTTAGGCGTGTGCAACCTAATTATTTTCCTGAGGGCTAGGACTTAGTGGCATTCTTGTGATTTGGGAAAAGACACTAGAGGAGAAAAAAAGGGCTTTGCTGAGCCCTCATGTGATAAAGATGTGCTAATAATACAAGTTCATTTACTTACCAGCTGTATATAGATGCTATTTCATTTTCAACCCAGAAGGTGGAGTAATTAAGCATCACTTTGTAACATTTTCACTTCATTGTTTTATTGTGTCTCACCTGTAACTAATATGTGCCTTTTTCACTGCTTTGCCACTTCTCTGCACCCCTTCCCTTCTGTGGATTTTGTCTCTACACCTGAAGCTCTGCCCATAAAACTGGAAGTTCAGCATGGACTGATACAGATAGCCCACTCAACGTGATTTCCTCTATAACTCCTTGCCCATTTTCCCCAATATCTTATGATAAGGACAACAGCTGTAAGACAAACATATAGTAGTCTGTTTCGTCTTGCCCCAACCCTGTACCCATATGCCTGACTTCACTTGTGGGCTGGTCCTGCTCCCCCCACCACTACTTTGATGCTCCCTTTCAGGCTGTCTCTTCCTCCCTGCTCGGTGCTGGGCTGGTTCTTCTCTGCTGTAACACAACATTGCATGGGCTAACACCCAGTGGCACCAGCCTCCTCTGACTGCAGGCCATGGAACTTCACCTGCTTTTGAGGAGTGCAGTTGCCCACCTCCCCTCCCCATCTGGTTTTCTTCTTTCTGGAAAAGCATTAGTGTTTTGTCTCTTCCCTCTGTGGTTCTTGCAGCACGTGATGCCTTCGCTCTCTGAAGGGAGTTTTTGAGCTCAGAACCACTCTGTTTTCTGTGCCTATGTGGCTCATTGATGCCAAAGCCCAGACAATTGTCCATTTCCAGAGAGCCATGGCAGAGAGCACTGGATAAGGGCTGGAGTGGGTGCCCCCTTTTCTTGTAATCTCACTTCTGCTGAGAAGTATCTCGTTGAGAGTAAACTGCCTTAATGAGGTAGGAATTGTAAATAACAGTGCGCATTTGTGATTTTCTTTGATGTGACCTTGTGCAAGAGCCACTAGGAGTGCAGTACAGATGCACAGTGACTGGGACCATTAGTGCTCAGCAGGGAGGCTCAGTTTTCTCTAAGACGTGCTCCTGTTCTGTTTGCAGAGTTGTGTTTGGCACTCAGACAATGTGGGTTTCTTTCAGGAAAAATTTTAAAAAATGCTTTGGTATATTTTCCTCATCTACTCTGAACAGAGCTGAATGTCTTCCTTTCACTAGGATGAACCTGGTAACCCCTCCTAGTCAGAGAGTTGTAATGTCAGTATGGAGTGAGAGCAACACAGTGGTGGTGTTTTATTTCAGTCAGAGGACTCTGCAAGCTACTGCCAGTGCATGGACCTACCTGCTGCCTCATGACTTGAAAGCTGCCACCTACCCCTTTGCTCTTGAGGTCGCACTCCCAGAGCTTGTACCCTGCCCCACATCTTTCTGTTCCCTGCATCCTTGTTCTTGTTGAACAAGAGAAAGATATTCTGTCACAGACTCACAGAATCATTTTGGTTGGAAGAGACTTTTGAGGTCATAGAGTCCAGCCGTTTGCCCTGCACTGCCAGGTCATCACTAAACCATGTCCCTGCACCACATCTACAAACCTTTTAAAAACTTCCAGGGATGCAGACTCTCCCACTTCCCTGGGCAGCCTGTTCCAGTGTTTGACAACCCTTTCTGTAAAGAATTTTTTCCTAATATCCAACCTAAACTTCACCTGCCACAACCTGCGGCCATTTCCTCTTTTCCTATCACTTATTATTTGGGAGAAGAGACTGACCCCCTACCTCACTACAACCTCCTTTTAGGTCATTGTAGAGTGATAAAGTCTCCCCTGAGCCTTCTTTTCTGCAGGCTAAACTACTCCAGTTCCCTCAGCTGCTCACAGGACTTGTGCTTTACATACACTCCAGCACCTCAGTGTCCTTCTTGTAGTAAGGGGCCCAAAACTGCTCACAGTAGTTGAGGTGTGGCCTCACCAGTGCCAAGTACAGGGGGACAATCATTTCCCTCCTCCTGCTGGCCTATTTCTGATACAAACCAGGATGCTGTTGGCCTTCTTGGCCACCTGGGCACACTGCCCAGGCAACCTGTCCTTGTGTCATGTCTTACCTCTCTTTTCCTAGGATAACTTCAGATCTTTCCATACTCTCCTCCTCCTCTATGCTATTTATTCACATCTGTTGATACTCATGTGTCCCTTGCTCCATTGTTGCTCTACATGTTTTAAATAGGATGTCTGGCACAGCTTTCGTTCCTTTTATTTAATCATCTTTTATCTCATTCTTCATTCCTCTTTCTCAGAACCTCTTTTCTTGCTGTATTAAGTTCATTTCTCTTGTTGGTTCTTTAGCTGTTAACAAAATTAGGTATAATGAGCATCTAACAAGATCCACTTTCCATTTATCCATGAAACTATTATGATCATTTTTCATTAAAATACAGATAGGCCTGAATGGAGCCGAGGAATAATTAAAATGAAAGAAAACCCACCTCAAGACTTGCTTAAAATTTCATCTGAAGAGAAATCTGTATTTCTGTAACTTCACCCCATGCCTGCGTTCTGTGCTCTTTTATAATCCACGAATCTCTTTGGTATTAGGAATTCACAGACCATTTGTCTTACATTAGCTGTAGTGCTAGGATAAAGCTGAAATATGTAAGTCTCAATTTACCTCCCTAGAACTGAAAGATTAGTCATCTGTAAGCAGTCAATTGTGCTGATTACAGTGATCACTAAACCAGCCGCATCCTCATCTTACTTGCTCTGTTTTAGAAAGGGAGATGATTGCACCGGGTTCATTGCTGCCTCATGTTCTCGCTTTCTGCCTCTCTTCCTTTTCTTCCTTCTAATTTACATTTATTTTGAACTGAAGATGAAGCATCATAGACTATCTATAGAATATGGCTACTAAACATAAGGTACAGCCCTTACAGAAACCACAGCATGGATGAACGCAGAGTGTTTCTCCTCTACGCTAGTGTACACAAACCAAAGAGATTCATTATAACTCCTTGATTGGTAGCTTTGCATCATCCTCCTTTTGCCCATTTTTCTTCTGATTATTTTCCCCACCTCAGATGCAACACAATCCATCCAGTGTATCCCAGGCAGATCATCATCTTTTAAGGATGACTGCCCTACAGCACTTAGTGACAGGTGAAGCTGTTTCCTTGCAGCTATGCATTTGAGAGGTGGAGGGACAAGAGGGATTGGACCAAGCGCTCTGAACTGCAGAGATTTCTCTTTATGTCAGAGATCATAAGTATGTGGTACATTCATTGACTGCCAGCGTTAGTGCCAGCATTGATCCTCTTTGGAAATTCCATATTAAATTGCCTTTCAGAAGCATAATGGGGAGATGGATGTTGTTTCTGAAAAGGCAAGGTTTCTTTTTCTCTGTGGCCTGCCTTGTAGAAGCCATGTAATACATTAAAAATTACCTACTCTATACTCCGAACAAGAAGGAGATGAACATGTGTTTAACTCTTCATTCCTCCTTTTGCTTTCAATTTTCAGACCATCTTTTTCCTTGTTTAAACTGCAGCTGCAAGTATATATCACATCACTGGAACTGAGGAATCCACATTTCCAGCATTCCCATTTGCCTGTGTGCTTCTGGCTGTCAAAGCGGTGAAGCGTGAACAATGTTGAGCTGTCCAGGTTCACAGGTAGTTTTTGCCTCTGGCTTTCTTTACTGAGACTCTGTGAACTCTCTTCACTCTAAAGACCTGTGCTGTAAGAAGTCTTCTCTCTGTTGTCTGCTCAAAGTGAAACATTTCTTTTTCTCTCCTATGTAGCTTTATGTAGAATAGTTCCTCAGAAATCCCATTCTAATACCTCTTTAAGTATTTTTCCCTATATTATACTTAACTATTAATTGGTTGTTCCTTAAAAATTAGCTAACTGTGATGACAAGAACACTGGGTAATATGAAGTGTGTCTCCATGCTGACGAACACTGGCAATTGTGGCATTTTGTCTGTGTCTGTAGGTTCATGGAGGTTATCTTTGTCTTCCTGGCGGAGGGAGGTTCATCTGGCTGACAGTAGTGAGGTGGCTTGTGGATGTACTTGATGGGTAATACCTGAGCTGATAGGTCTGGATGCTGCAACTTGATGCCAAAGAGCCTGACTGTTGTAGGCTACGGAGGAAGCTTTGTTAGGGGATGCTGCAGCCTGGGGGAGAGGAGCAAGACTTGAGAGTTGTTAAAGCTGAAGGACTGGAGGTCTGACTCTGCTCCAGTGTTGGTAGCACATTCTGCCCAGTCCTGGACACGAAGTGTGGGTCTCTCTCGCTTGACTCCCACAGCCCATGAAGAACAAGACAGGTTGTCTGCACGGACAGAGGACACAGGGTGCCCAAAATCTTGTCACAAGAACCATGCTGCCCTTTGTCTGCTCCAGCGTGCAGGCAGATCTGTGCAGGTGGCCTGGCTATGCCTGCGTCAAATGTTACTGCATGGTATCAGCAGCACTAGTACCTTCTACTGCGGCTGGGCTGCAGGGAGCAGCACTGCAGCTGGCCTGGCGGGAAGCCCTGGCCTCTGCCCTTCATGAGAAGGAAAGGTTTCCAGCAGCTGGCTGACTGAGCTGTTATCTGTCCCGGCATCCCTCTGTAGCTGTCCTCCTCTGGTAGCGTAGGGCAGGGGAGGGAAGAGTGCAGGGGAGGTACTGACTCTGCTGTTGGGGAATGCAATTCCTCTGTTGCTGGGGAGTGCAATTTCCTGGTTCTTTCTGTACTCATCAGGCACAGATTATTTCAGCCTTCAACTTTAATGAAGAAACGATGTCAAGAGACAGCAGCTGCAAACCCGATCTAGCATCACCTTGCAGGTATGGGCAAAACCAGCTACTATTTAACTAAACAGGTCCTTTCAGAATGAAGTTAGTGTGACTGAGCAGCAAGTCCACCATTTAAAGTGAAAACCAACACTTCACAGCAGTGAGGTAGATCATTAAGCATTTTATTGCATGAGCCAGAATTACTTTTCTAAAAAAGGTGTTGGGATGTTCAGCCAAATGAGCAATTCAGTTGGCTTAACTTTCCTGACCGCTTTCTAATTTGGTTTTAATGAAGATATAATTAAGAGGTAATGTCAGTAGAGCAGAACATTGTTGCAGGATAATGGTCTCCTGCTGCTGCATAAATGGTAAATGCAGTAAATACAGAAGGAATGCTGGAATGTTTATTTTCAAAGCAGGAGGCATTGATCCTGGGACACACTTCTCTTTAGATACCTTTAATTCCATTTTGTCTGAAGAATGAGGGGCAGCAGATTCAATCTGTTTTGGCCTGCTCTCACTTCATAGCAGCGGGAAGAAAACTCTCAAGGTGGCTCAGCTGCGGTGGGAATGCGCTGCTTCTAAAGGCTGCTCGTGGGTTAGAGGCCCAAATGCTCTCTTTAACCTGATTGTCTGACAGCTTTCGTGCTGCCGTAGCAAATGAAGCACTTGAGCATCTCAGTCAATTGGCACTACAGAATAACTAAGCCATAACAGTCCTGTTTATGAAAGCAAACCTCCTTTTGGAAATGAGATCTTTTATTTTTTTGACTGGCTGCAGCTTATGAAGTTCATATTTTCTGGTGAATAACGTCTGTCTTCCAGCATTGCAATAGCAAATGTAAGGATTATATGTTCCAGCACGTAACGTTCACCTCCACTGGAAGTCAGTCTGCAAAATTATTTGCATTCTGAATTTTGGTTCCCGTTTTTCTTTCTTTTCTTGCAAAACTTCTGTGGGGAGAAATTATCTTCCCAGGCATTTAAGCCAAGTATTAGCTTTAACCATTTTTTTGCATTATGAAGGCTGACAAGATATACTATCTCCTAAAGCTAAGACTATTTTTTCAGACAGAAAACTGCATTAGATAACTGCAAATGAGTTTTGTGGTAAAATATGGAAAAAACTTGGAAGTTAAAACTTCCTGTGAAATTAGTACTTGCTGAAGAGAACTTCCTTTGTTCTGTCTGAACTACTTGGTATTTCAAATTTGCAAACTAAAGACCATTTAGAGCACAAAAAGTAAATTTTAAATCTTCCAGGATGCCTGAGGAATAATACCTCTTATACAGTGCCCTTCATCAACAGCTTGCAAAGCATTTTACGCTGATTAGAATGAGGGCTAGCCAGATACGCGTTCATTAAAATAGTCCAGGGCTCTTACATTTCCATTCTGAAGTATAAGTAAATTCAGCCTTTCAAAAATGCTAATAAAAATGAGAGACTGTTAGCACATCCAAGCTGAGAGGGATTTGCTTTCAAGTCCAGAGTAGGCCTTATATTTAAACATGCCCTAACTACTGCATTGCTTGCAGTCATTTTGCTCTTGCATCGGGAGATGTTTCACAGGGACGAGGATGTGATGGGCTCCATGGGTTTGTGGTCAGGCAGTTGATGGAAGCTTGAAGTTGATAGAAGATGGAAGCTGCACTTCCTATCGCCTCTTTTGGCTCATGCAGCTTTGAGCTGGGTCTGTCGTCTTCAAGAGAATATGCTACCCCTTCATCCATCCCCCGACATTGCAGAGGGCAGATACTCTTCACCTGCTTCTCCTTTGTGAATTACAACGTTTACCAGCTCTCCTTGTTGCCTTGCATGGAGCACCAAGCAGTTATTTTCCATTTATTCCTCTACAGCTGAGGTAGAGCACTCTCTCTGATGAAATGGGACATCTCCCTCTGGCCTACAGAAACTTGCCTGACATGGAGAATTTGTTATGACAGATACATTCCTAGGAAAGGCTTGTTTTGTCATATCACCATTTTACAATCAGAAGAAATTATTTTGCCAACCAGGCAACCCTCAAGTCAGAACCTTAATATCATTGTCTCAGACAGGAAAGACAAGGCATCATAAGCTACTCCTTTGGAGGAATAACCCCATGCACCAGTACAGTGGGACACCCATGCACAGCAGTTCTGTGGAGTAGGACCTGGGAATCCTGGTGGGCAACAGGTTGACCATGAGCCAGCAATGTGCCCTTGTGGCCAAGAAGGTCAATGGTATCTTGGGATGCATTAAGAGGATTGTGACCAGCAGGTGGAGGGAGCTTTTCCTCCTCCTCTACCCTGCGCTGGTGAGGCCACATCTGGAGTATCATGTCCAGTATCATGTTCTGCCCTCCCCAGTTCAAGAAAGGCAAGGAACTACTGGAGACAGTCCAATGGAGGAACTACAAAGATGATTAGGGGACTGGAACATCTCTCTTAGCACAAAAGGCTGAGAGACCTTAGTATGTTTGGCCTGGAGAAGAGAAGGCTGAGAGAGGATCTTATCACTGTTTATAGATATCTAAAGGGCAGGTGTCAGGAGGATGAGGCCAGTCTTTTTTTCAGTAGTGCCCAGTGACAGGTCAAGGGGCAAAGGGCACAAACTGGAACACAGAAAGTTCCATCTAAACATGAGGAGAAGCTTCTTTATTTTGAGGGTGACAGAGCACTGGAACAGGCTGCCCACAGAGGTTGTGGAGTCTCCTTCTCTGGAGACTTTCAAAACCCACCTGGACAGAATCTTACACAACCTGCTCTAAGTGAACCTGCTCTAGCAGAGGGTTGGTCTAGAAGTTCTGCAGAGGTCCCTTCCAAACCCTACCATTCTGTGATTCTGTGAAACCAATGGCAGAGCTGGGTGTAAGACACGAGTACACAGTGTCTTACGCTCTCAGTGTGTTGCCTTACCCTTGACTCTAGAGAGAAATGGCAGTATTAAAAGCAGTGAGTGTTTTTACATGTATGTAAGTATCATGATGCTACATTTACATTAGGGTCACCTGGTTGGAATTTGAATTATGGTGTGTCATGCAGTTTTGCATCTCTGCTGGCTGTGTCCCTTGCAGTCCCCATCATTTAGCTGTTGGTATGTCCAAAAATCACATGCAGGAGTTGCATTTGTGTAAAGCTATGCTCATACAGCCAAAGCAAAGGCTAGAAAGCAAAAGGGACTTAGACTAACAGAATTGCTTTGTCCTGAGCTGGCTCCAGCTGAGACAAGGGAGAGGGCCAGCTTCCCCAAACTAAGCCACTCCTCCACTAACTCAGTTTAAAAGCTCCTGGAGACAACAGCAGGCTATTGTCTAGCTGGAAGTTGTGAGGAGGCCACCTATTGACTTCCAAGAAAATACCCCATACAACTTACCTGTGGGGTTCTGCACAAAAGACCAAGATGTTTGCAGGCATGAGATTCCTGTGTTATCTCCAGGAGAGGAAATTCCTTAAGCTGGCATAACAGCTGAAGGAGGGAGTCTT
This sequence comes from Buceros rhinoceros silvestris, assembly GCF_000710305.1. Classification (NCBI taxonomy): domain Eukaryota; kingdom Metazoa; phylum Chordata; class Aves; order Bucerotiformes; family Bucerotidae; genus Buceros; species Buceros rhinoceros. The sequence continues at coordinate 5,117 of NW_010399322.1, read as the reverse complement.
GTGAAGATAAGACAGCCCTATTTTGGTTAAGTGAAGAAACCAAGTGATTGTTGAAGGTCCCAGTATCCAAGCAAAGACCTTTGCCAAACTAATTGCAAAATAAACATTAAAATTCATGTCCCTCAATATGCTAATGAGCCAAAAGCAGAACACACTCAACATACATGACTATGCCACTCAACTCTCCACCCAAATCATGGTAAATATCATCTAAGAGGTAGGGACAAACAGAGTTAGGGGAGGAAAAGCCAGGAGGGGTAGTATCTGTCTCGGGGAAAAGACTGAAGACTCTCAGGGACAGTGGGCAGGATGTACTCTTCTTCATCCACCCAAGACAGGTATGCTTTCTTGGTAAGAACTGTGCCTTCACCACATGGCGAAAATACCCGGGATAGCTTTCTTTTTTCCAGCATCACTCTTATAAATTAGTTATTAGCACAATTGCAGTGAGTGCATTTGTCAATGGCAGTTCCAAATCTATAATATCTGTCACTTTAGTAAACTTTTATCACTTTTTTTGGCTTTGCAAAACTGTTCCACTGGAAGTCCTTTTGGGCTTCAGCGGGCAAATGCCAAACTCTTGAACTCTCTATTGCTTTTGCAAGACTGTTTCAGTGCAAGCCTTTTGGGCTCTGGGAGGCAAAGTTAAAATCCTACCTTTAACGTGACACTTACAGTGTCAGGAGCTGAAGGAAATACCACAGGACTTTCCTGTGCTTCCTGGAGTGAGAGCATCATGCTTCTGGATGCTTTTTAAACTCCTGGGTGAGGAGACCACCTTTCCCTAAACATGACTGTGACAAAGCCCTGGTGGGCATGAGGGGTCAACTCTCCACCCTTTGAGGAAGACATGGGCATCTTTGCCCAGCTGAGGGGCAGGAGGAGAATGGTGTATCCAGAGGGATATATCTCTGCCCAAGGGACAGTGCAAGTAGGATGAGGGAGTCAACTGATATAATGCAAAGGACACCTGAGGCTCCTCTCCCACTTTTCTCAGGCCTCTGCAGAGAGGTGGCCATGGTATACTAGGGGCACGTGGTGGGCAGCTGCTATGCCCCTGGTGTTGTGGACACATTGAGAAGTCCAGCAGCTTGGAGAGGTGAGAAAATGGCCAGAGAGACTGGCTGGGCCATCCTCAGTCACCCAGGCAAACCCTGAGGCTGCAGCAGGGGCTGGAGCAGCCCTGCAACACTGGCTTTAGCGCAAGGGCTGAGCTCCCCTGCCTGTTCACCAACCCCCTGTGCCTTCAGGATGTGCTCTCTGCTTTGCTACACCACCAAAGGGCTGTCACTGAATATGGGGCTGGCTGCTGGAAAGTAAAGCTGGGGGAAGAAGAGCAAGGAGCAACACATCTCGCTTTAAATGAATAAGAAACTACCAAGACTTCCTGTCACCCTGTGGAGTATTTAATTTTTCAGTGAACAGCACTATAAATTTCACCTATTGGTAGAAGTGAAGATGTTTTACAGTTGTTCAGGCTGAGCTATGATGACTGAAGGTCTAACAAATCCTTCCTTTGCTCTCCTCTCACTGCCTATACCACACTACACACAGCTACTGCTGTTCTTTTTGAGATAATCAAGGTGGGAGGGAACAGTTGTCACCAGCACCTAATGAATGAATTTTGAGACATCCTATAATTTCCCTCTGCTTGGCTTTAAGGACACAAGAAAAGCAAGAACAGAAATCCTCTGGCAAGAAGTAGGCTAAGCTGTGCTCCTGAGCATCCCAGCCATGCCGTCAGGAGAGACTCCACCACGGGAAGCTGAAGCAGCTGCTTCCTCAGTAAGGTGTGGGGTACTGGAGGAAGGGACGAGTCGACTGGAGCCTTGCCCCTTTATAGGGCTTTTTGACAAAAGGTGCTACACAACGTGGCATGTTGTGGTGGAAGGGACACAGTGGAGGGGAAACAGTACGCATGCTGTTTTCTCTGTTGGAATATTGTTGTCTTTATTATATTAAAGAGGAACATCTTTATCTCATAGTGATTTGGGAGGGATGTGACATTGCCTAAGGTAAAAAGGGCCTGTAATAGCGAGGAGACAACCATAAAATAACACATTACACACTGAATTGAACAGCAGGCTCATTTACATTCCTTTAATTTGGAAATATGAACGTTCAGAAACCCTTTTCACCACTCGCATTCCCTTATTTGGGAAACATGTAAATTACATTTATGATAATTTAGTATTTAACTGGTACAAGCATTGCAAATTCCAGAAGAAAACTTTTCAAAATAGACAGGAGCTGTGCCAGCTTCCTTTCCAAGTGTGTGTGGTAAAAGCCACCTTGGTGGATAACTCCGAATGCAACACCTCCAGCTTCTGGATCTGTGCTTGCAAATGCTTGTAAAGCAGGTGGGTCAGCTGGGGTGAGGCTTGTGGGCCTGGATCTTCTGTCCCAGTCATGGTGTTGGCTTATTGCATGTGTCAGATGGATTTTATTAATAAACTGGGTGTATCACCTCTTCTGTTCTGCTGTTCTGGAGACTTTCTTTGCAACTTATGTGATCCCAGAGTCACAAATGAAAATGACAGCAAAGGACCTTTTAGATCAGCTGTGCTTGAACAATGCTCATAGACCTCTTCTACAGTAATCCCACTGCTACGTTTTCTAGTCTTGCCTTGGAAACCTTCTACTGGTAGTGACTTGTATTTGGTTGCTGTTGCAATAAGGTAATAAATCTGGTCTTACAAGCCTCACAGCGAATATGCAAAAACAAACAAGTTGGGGACACGAATAACAATGCTTTATTTGCATGCAGTGTATACAGGTTCTTTTGGTGGTAAATTGATGAACTGCAGTTCTATTACTGAAGAAATATACAGCACTTTAAGCCTGACACCAAGTACCCAACAACCCACCCCACTGTAGGCCTGGCTGCATGGTGAAGCAAGCCTTCAGATGCACAGATAGTCCCGTAGAAACCCGTACAATCATGATTATAAAATAACACCCGGGAGAAATAAAACATTCACCGTCAAGGTGTCCTTGTGGCAGGGTAGAGAGGGAGCGAATGCATCAATCCATCCTTTCGGTTTCGTTCCAAAGCATCTCCTGTCCAACTTAAAGGGTGACATAGGGGCAATATTTATACTTCATTTTTCTCATTACATCATCAGGGTAGATGTGAGTGTGGGTGGGACTGTAGACAAGCTTATTGTTCATGTTAATTGAACCAAGTCCACTAATTTACGCCTGTATGGGTATCTGCAACAGCTCATTTAGTCCAGGGTGGAAAAAATGGAGAAATGGGATCACCGGACCTCTGTCCCGATTCACTCTTCTCCAGCATCAAGATAACACCCACCACCAGATATTGGTCTAGTGATAGTTGCAGTTCTGCTTGCCAAATCGCCCAGTGCCAAATTTTATTGACAAAGAGCTTGCAGGCGTTCAGCTGCCTCTTGTGCAAGACTTACGTGCACGACTTTGTGCATGTGGTACGAGACTTGGTCTTTGTGCTCCCTACAGTTGCTCACCAGACAGCTTATTCTATTGCCTGTGTAATAGCCCTTATTATTAAGTCATTTCTCTTATATCTAAATGGGATTGTTCAATTGTTAATTCGAGACCCTTTTACTGTCTCTGCTGCAGGGAAGGTCCATCCTAACGGCACACAAATATTAGTTCTCGCCCTGACACTAGCTGGGGCTCCCTCCTGCCCTGTGAATCGCTTTCCATCAGACCCATCACCTGCAGTTTCCTTCACCCTTCC
>NW_010399322.1:0-1275 GCF_000710305.1 Buceros rhinoceros silvestris | reverse complement strand
CCCATCCCTGCTGCTCCTCCTTAAGCCCTCTGCCACTTTCCTGTGTCCTTTCTAGAAAGCGAGGCTTAAAAATGTGTGCTGTGCTCCGGCCCCAGCCTTACCCGGACTGCATAATGCTGCAGTCATCACTCCCTTTCTGTCACATGACAGATCCTCTTTACTCTATACACCCTGGGATAGTGATTGCTTTCCTCGCAATGTGAGCTCTTACATTCTTCAATACCCACTACAACCCCCAAGTCTTTTCCTGTATTAATGTTTTCTAAATACCTGTGTTGATTGTTGTTATTTCTCTCCAGGTGCATTACTGTCACATTCATCAATATTAAATAAATTCTATCTTGTTGACATCTTCCCATGGCTCAGAACCTGCCAGATAATTCTGCAAGGGGGATTTACTAGCCCAGCATTGCCTCATATAGATCAAATGTCCAGAGTACAAAGGGGAATAAAAATATTTTTATGAATAAATGAAAGTTTAAAGTAGGATTTTTTTAGAAAAACAAGAAAAATACAATCTTTCCTCATGAAATACAACATTTTCCCCCTTGTCAAATCTTAAATAAAAAGGAGAAGGTAAAGAAACAAAACCTAAATGTATTTTCTTTTTAAAAAAGTTGGAAGTCTTTATCAAACCTAAACTTGGATGTGAACGTTTTCACCTGAGCTATAAAGCCTTTGGGGGCAAAGATGCTCTGAGTAATTCTGATAAAGGCTGTGAGAAGGCAGTATCTGCCTGTTTTTCTGCCTGTTTCACAGAAGGGACAGTGCAGGAATCATTGCTCCTTTCAGGAGAGCTCTGAAACACTTGCCGGAAGTTAATCAGGAGTTTATCATGCTCTGTGGGCTTCCACGTGTCTGTGTAGTGTGGAGCAGGGACTGAAATGAGCACATGCTGCAGAGCCTCAGTCAACAGCAGTCCCTCGAGCAAAACTTTAATTAAAAAACCCCCAACCCCCAAAACAATAAGAAAAATAAACCAAACCCCCCCAACTGTGTCTGAAAACTAGAAATATTAGCCTACTAACTTTTCTACACTGTCAATAGCCTTTGCTATATTTATGTGTAATTTCCTAAAGAAACTTGCACAGATCAAAGAGAAAGGACAAGTTAGACAGAATCCCACCTGTAAGAGGAAAGGCACAACTGAATAGAGGTCCAGCCAAACAAAGAAAGCCTCCTTTCTCAGAGACCCAAGTCAACGGGCTGAGCTCAGAGGAGCAAACGAGGATCTCATGCCCGTTCCCCAGCCATGCCCACTTTACAAACCGTCTC
>NW_010399321.1:36572-53074 GCF_000710305.1 Buceros rhinoceros silvestris | reverse complement strand
CCCTGCCCGCTCCGGGGCACGGCGCTCGGGGCCGGCACTCGCGTCTTGTGCAGTCGCGCTGGCACAAGGTAAACTCCGAAGACGGTGGTTGGAAACGGAGAACACCTGGGGTCTTGCGCCAGGGGGATCAAACCGGGCTCCCGGGCGGCAGTGCGAAACGTCAGAACAACCAGTGTGCTCTAGGGCTGCTGCTCCTTCTGATGCTGCTGATACTTGCAGGAAGAAGCCTGGTACTGAGCAAGGTATTGAATTCTTCAGAAAGTGAAAGCAAGACCTTTAATAGAGGGAAGGATAGTGGTAAACTAGTTTTCTGTGTTAAAGTTGTGATAGCAGATAACTTCTTGACAGGTCCGAAAAGGAGTACTGAAAGAACAAGGCAGCGCAAGAGCAGATATTGGCAACTAGCTTTTAATAAATGGAGTGTTTGTGATGCTGTCATGGGGATGGAAAATACAAAATATGTAATGCTTTAAAGCAAAAGGTTGCAATTGCTGCTGCGTTTATGGGTGTTTCATCACTCTGTTGCCCTGATTTCCAGGGAGGCAGGGGTTTAGGAAGAAGGCAGTAGAAAACTAGTGGCATGAAATATGGCATACTCTAGTCCAACTTTCCCTTGATAAACCTACTCATATCGCTGAAAGAGCAGATATTATCAGAGATGGAAGTGTAGGTATTTCCCAGGAGTGAAACTTTGAAATGAAACCTGGAAATTATTTAGAAAAAGCTAAAGTGGGAACAAGAAGGTAAGGGACTGACTGAAAGAGATGTCGTAAGACATTTCAGAAGAAGTTAACTGGAAAAAGAACCGAGGAGTTGGAGTGGATGTATAATAACATCAGTTTCTGACTGAAGCACTAAAGATCACTCTGGCCCAGTTCAATTTGCTGGTAATTCAAGATACCATCAACTGATTGGTTTTGTATAAAAGGAATTAAACGACCACAGTTTAGTATGTTGTTCATTCACTGTTAGAGTCTTTGCTATAATTGCTAAGACTTGTAATTCAGCAGCGAAAGGGATCGAGAAGAACTGTCCTGGGTGTTGCACCCTCAGTCAGTTCGCAGAGGACATCAAGCTGGGTGGGTGTGTTGATCTGCTTGAAAGTCAGGAGGCTCTGCAGAGGGGTCTGGACAGGCTGGGTTGATGGGCTGAGGCCAATTGTATGAAATCCAGCAAGACCAAGTGCCGGGTCCTGTCCTTGGGCCACAACAACCCCCTGCAACGTTACAGGCTTGGGGAGGAGTGGCTGGAAATGGCGCACCAGAGAAGGACCTGGGAGTGCCGGTCGATAGCGGATGGATTGAATATGAGCCAGCAGAGTGCCCAGGGGGCCAAGAAAGCCAACAGTAACAGCAGGCTTGTATCAGCACTAGTGTGGCCAGCAGGAGGAGAGAAGTGATTGTCCCCCTGTACTGGAGGCACTGGTGAGGCCACACCTCAAATCCTGTGTCCAGTTTTGGTCCCCTCACTGCAAGAAGGACACTGAGGTGCTGGAGCAGGTTCAGAGAAGGGCAACGAAGCTGGTACATTTCAATATTGGGGGATTTGGGGTTTGGTGGTAGTGGATTCTTTTGGTTTTTTAGAACCAGATATCATCTTGTAACACCTATAAGCTTTCAGATGAAAACACTTGCAGGCTGTGAAATTATCAAGGAATTCGTCCCCAAGATCCTTCTCACTGGCTTGGTCAAACTCTATATAGTAACTAGATACTGGGAAATACAAATCTCTACGTGTTACATCATGGTACAGTGTTGCTGTTGTGTTGTCCTGGTGTGGCGTGTAGTTCAGCTACAGAAAAGCAGAAATCATTAACTGATCCTCTGTGTAGAAGGTGTGCTGGGAAGTAAAAGCTTTGAAGGAAACCTCTGTCTGTTTTCCAGTGCACTGTTCCGGACAGCGGGGGTGAAAATTAATACCAGAGAGTTGTGCAATGCATTTTATACTGGCCAAGCTTAACTCTCAATGAAGTAAATATTTGGGTGTTGGGGGAACAAAGCGCAACCCAGTATCATGCAAAAAATGCCACATTGAACATTGGTGCTTCGTGACTTCTCAGTGCTTCAGCTCTTGGTTTCTTGTGGATGTATTTGCGTCTGCCTTTGCTCTATGACTTCTGCCTAGTCAGGCAAACCCACTCTTAACCATCCATCACTAGTGAAACAATCCACGGTTTTGTTGCGGGTTGTTAAGAAGCAGAGCTGGGTGAGCAGCTGTGTTCACCTCTGTGTGGAAAGAGGTTCCTGCTCTGGTGACTTTTCCACCCAGTCCCATCTGACTCTTGCAGTTGCAGAGCCTGTGAGGTGATCTCGGTTACAACGACCTGGAGTCTCTAGTTTGCTGACGGGGTTTTTGTTCACTTTTTTATTATTCTATTCTTTTCTTTTTTAATTTCCCCTGGATGAATAAATTGCATTGCCTCAGGCAGGAGTTTGGCAAGTGCCAAGCTAGTGCAAGGTATCCAGCAGCAACGTGGCCAGAAGCCGAGGGAAGGGGAGTGAGATCTCCCTTTGGTGCCAGCTGGTGTTCAGGGGTAATTCTTGTGAGACTCAATGGACACATCTATGTCAGCTTTAGAACAAAAACTTCTCGTGTTCTTTTTTGCCTTCTGGGAAGAAAACTTCCTCGCAGTCCGCTGTGGACCAGACAGATCATCCTGATCGGGCGTCATGTGGGTGCTTTTGTACAGAAGTGAGAGCCAAGTGCTTCCAGTCTTTAAATGTCTTCTCTCCTCCCCCCGCTTTTCTGTAGGCTTGTCGTGTTGTTACCATGCAAAGGAGAACTTAATGTGCCGTGATGTCTGTGAACAGGTAAGCCTGCTTTACCTCTGGGTTAGCCCCCAGAGTTCAAACCATGCCTTTAGACAGCGGGGCAGCAGGGTTAGGGTTACAGGCAGATGATTTTCTGTGTGAAAGCTATGTGTGAATCAGAGTATTGTTATTTAAATGAGAACTCAAAGGTTTAAAACTGTAGTCCTCTTTCCTTTCAGAGTGGAAGACAGGTTCTGCTGAAGTTGGGGAGAAACAGAGATACAAATATGAGGTCAGGATTTGATCCAGAAGTGATAAGCATAGTAGGAAGTGAGAGGGGTGAAGGTATTTTACCCAGTTTCTGGATCCTGTGTTTTTGGGTTCCAAGTTTTTGTGAATTTAAAATTAGGAATGAGGTGTCAGAGCTGTTCTTTCTTCCTGCTGGTTCTTGTTCCTTAGCTAAGCCTCTGAGGTACTCCTTACGATATATGGCATGGTGAATCCAGCTGGAATCTGCTTGCTTATGCTGTCTCGTCAGGTAATAACGAGGAGCTGTCCATACCAAACTGCAGCTTGGAAAGTATTTTTCCACAGCTTATGTTTGGATTTGTACCTTTGGGTAGGATGTTGTGTATATTTGTACCTTTGTGTGTGTGTACTTGGGTAAATTTATATACATAAAGATTTTACGTCAGCAAAGTGTACAAACCCACAACTGTTCTGTTAAAACTGTGTCCCTACGTCATACCTGCCCCTTTTTGTTGTCTTCATCACCCACCGTGGTGCTATTCAAGCACTAAGCCTGGTTCTGATTAACCACAGATATTTATTGGTGATTGTACTAACAAAACTGTGTTTACATTGCCCTCCTCCCTCCCTGCTACACTTACAGAATGCAGCCAAATCCCCTTTCAGCTTTGCTAGTGTTAGGCCAAACAAGGAAAAGTCTCACAGTCTCTCTGCCGAAGATATTCTCTCAACTCCTGCAGTTTTTCTTGCAGCCCTTCCCGCACAAGTGTATGTCTTTGAGTACAGGTAAGCTAAACTGTACCTGGTATTGCAAACGAAAGCATAGCACTCAGTCTTCAAAATTGTGCTAAAGCTGATGAGTAGGTCCGAGGAAGGAAGCCGTTCCTGTATCCAAACAAATTTAACTGGAGGTTTAGTTGCTGCATTGAGAGGGTGTTTGGAATAATCAGTCCAATTTTTCATCTGTTGCATTGGTTTGTATTTCACAGTTTATCATTTAAATTCCTAGTAGCTCTTGATGAAAGGCCTTAAGCTTTTACTGTCAAATTTCATCCCGTTTCTGTTATACTGGTTCTCATTATTGTGTAGAGTTTTCTGTGGGTTCTGGAAGATGTTCTGATCTTGCCTTATCTGGATGATCTTCCTCTATCTACCCAGATAATCAGAATATTCAGAATTTTTGTGGTGAGAGGTCTAGACCAAGCCTAAAGCTTGGCCCCTCAAACTGTTCTACAAGGAGCTATCTTAGTTACCTCACGTCAGGCTGGTAGTGTCGTTTTCTGAGTGATCCTTTGATACAGGCCAACAAACTGGCTGAAGGGGCTGGCTGCTGATGTTCACCTGATTTTTATGTTCTGTAACTTAACCATTTTGTGCAGCGCAGTTCAAACCCTTTGTCTTTGTTGAATCCATTTTGGAATGTGTTTTTTGATACTTACCCCCTTGTCTTAAACATGGAATTTGTAGGATGACGGTTTAGGTATGTGGGGGGTGACTGTAAGGGAACAGAGTTGGCTGAATTATTGGCCTTTTTTTGTCTTTTCAAACGCCTCTTCTAAAACATTTGCCGTGCGCTTGTTGCTGGCACAGTACCATCCTGATATGATAATTTCTTTAATAATAGAAGAAAATTGTTTTCCTCCTGGACTTGGTAGTTTGAGCCATAAAACTTTGAAGGTGCTTGCCCAGGACAGCCAGGAAAGAGAGCAGGCATGTGCCCCGTATTTCTGTTTAACCAGTGCTCGGGGAATGCCAGTGACCAGCCACCGCAGTCAGTCCTTGTGCCAGCGGGAGGGGCAGCTGTACTGCCTGAGACGGAGTGCCCCTGTTCTGTCTAGCAGGACAGTCTCTGGTACTGGCTGGGCTGACCACTCACAGAGGTCTGGAGTTGATAGTGTTAACAGCAGAACTGTCATCCAGAGGGACCTGGACAGATGGGGGAATTGGCCAACAGGAACGTCATTAAAATCAGCAAGAACAAATGCAAAGTCCTGCACCTGGGAAGAAGGAATTGCTTGCAACAACATGAGTTGGAGATTGATTTGCTAGGGAGCAAATTTGCTGAAAAAGGACCGGGGGTACCAGTGTACAGGCAGCAAAGCGAAGGTGGGCTGGCAGTGTGCCCCAACATCTCGGGCTGCGTTAACAGGAGCATGGCCCTAGGTCTAGAGGAACAATCCTCCCCATTTAGTCAGCACTTGCTGACCACATTTGGAATACTGTGATCGCCCTGTTAGGAGAGAGAGAGATACTAGTTGACTGGTACAAGTTAGCAGAGAGTCACCAGGGTGCTTGGGGTGCTGGAGGACATGCCATCTCTGGAGTGACTGAGGGAACTGTCTTTAGCCTGGGGAAGAAGCAGCACCTCAGAGCAGCCTTCTGATACCTGTAGTAAGATTGGCGAGAAGGCAGAGCCGGGCTCTTTGCCGTGGTATGTACTGGGAGGGCAGGAGAGAGCAGTCACAAATTGAAACTAGAGGTTCCAGGTGGTTATGGGGAGAAACTTTTCCACCATGAAATCAGAGAGGCTGTGCGTTCTCCATCCTCAGAGGTTGAGCAGGAGGTTGAAATAAATGAGCATCTGAGATCCCTTCCAATCTGAATTATTTTATCATTCTATCACCCCAGAAGACCCCCAAATATTAGTGCAGTTATTTTCTTGATCTTATGTTTGAAACCAGTGCTATTTTTCTCTTGATTTTCTTTCCATGAGTTTATCATGTTGCAAATTCAGAGTAGAAAGGTACTGTATTTCTCCTTCTGAAATGCATCATGTTTCAGTAACTCCTGTAGCTTCCAGTTTCTTATCACACATTAAGAGGTCTGTTTCCATCCCTTTTGTTGTCCAGTTTCTTGTTTTAATTTGGAAGTGTTTTACTTAATCGTACTGGTAACAGAACAAGAACTAAAACCGTGATTAATGTGGGACTAGAAAACAATTTAAAATGTGCTGAGAGCTCAACTTACATTAACACTCAAATGAAACTTTAAACAACCCACCATCAGAAACAGCACCAGGAGACTGAGGAGGTAAAGGCATCTTGTATTAAATGTGAAAATATTGCCACCATTGTAAGGAAATGAGATGGGCAACACTACAAAATGGTCTGCAACACACACAGGAAAGAAAAATAAATGCACACAGTGCAGAATGGAGTATCAAAGTGACTCATCAGGAACCTCACCCAGTCACTGTGGTCTTTCAGAAATGGGAGGAAAGCTGCCTTGCAGTGACAGTGACTTGCTTCGCAACGTCCCCAGCTGCATGCCGTCCAGTCTCATGAGCTTCTGGATGTTCGGTTTGCTTAGGTGGTGCTTACCTGGATCGTGCTCTGCTGTGGTAGAGTTCATTCCCCTGTTAGTTCCAATAGACTCTTTAACTAGGCTCGGTTTTGTTCTTCTGTGGTCACAAAAAGTACTTGTTTCAGGTTTTTTGGGAGGAGTTTAGTCACCAGAGGTCGTTAACATGTAGCAGAAGGTTAAGTAGGTAAGTAGAGTTGTATAATATTTTTATATGTGGGGTAGAAATTCTGTTTTTCACACTGCCTATTCAATAGAAACATTTTTGGTTGAAGTGTTTGAGGAGGAAAGTCTTGTTTCTAAATATGAAAATTCCTTCTTCATAAGAGATGCAACATATTTGAAAGACTACAGATATACAAAAGGAAATCTTTTGCATTGTTCACATATTAACTATCAGCGAGAGTTTTCAAAGGGTAGCGAGTAGTGGAACCTAAACCAGTTAAATCAATTGAAATGAGTGTTCATTGTGTAGGTACATTCTGTATGTTTAAGGTGTGTTTTGTTTCGAACAGATTCTGTCTTCTAAGAGTGATTCCCGTTTGAAGCATTTGCTGCAGCGAGCACCTCAGTACTGTCCGGAATCAATGGTAAGCCTTGCTGGCTTTTCATGAAAGAAAACAAACCAGCCAGCCTTAAATTACCAGATTTTGCTTGCAGAAATAAGGTTTTTACATTACTTGTATTTTATCTACTCACTGAGTTTTGAGCTGGTACCACACGTGTGTATGTCTTCATGCTTCTAGGATGTTTGTAACCTTTATTGGAGGGGTATGGTAAGTACCTGTGGCAGGCCGATGTCTGACCTGACACTTTTTTTATACTAGCCCCAGTACAAAGAATCCCCTGTAGTCAGCTTGGCTAGTAGTAACCTCTGCCAGAGCAGTGATGAGAGGGATAGGGACAGCAACCCTTTGGCAGGCACTTCACCTTTTTTGTGTTCTACCAAGAAAAGAGAAAGATTGACAGAATTCTTCTGTCTCATACCATCAGCCACGTGGGTCCTTGAGCAGGACCTGTGCTTAGGACCAGCAGTGCTTTGCAGCCAGGGTGAACCCAACAGATCCCTACTGTAACTTTCCGTGTCAGTAAACTTCACTTGTACAACTCTTTCTTCATCTATCTGTCTTCCCCTGAAGGTACATTGCTCTGGTCTCTCTGTACTTTAAAACTTTTTTATTTTCTTTTCAGTGCTTTCATGTATTGTTTGGGTTTTTTTAAGCTGGTGGGAAGGAGTGCTAGGGTAATAAGCTTCTCCTAGATAAATCTTTTTCTTTGTCTAAACAAAGTTTGCTACGTAGTTTTCTAAACACTGCTGGAGGAGGTTGACTAGCATATTCCCGGCCATCTCAGTATGTTCTGCACCTACAAAAATGCAGCTATTGATTCCATGCTCTGTCGGTGTCAGCCTTCTCGTCAAAACAAGCGGTACTCACATCAGATAGTGATTCTTCAGAAGGTGTTTCAGACATAAGGATTCTTCCAATAGGGTATTTATAACCCAGGGCAAAATGCTGAAAATGCTGGTTTGTGTCTGCTAGAAACTCTTATCTATAGACTTACTTTTGCTTAATTGCTTTTTCCTTTTCAGGGAGAAGTGTGGGGTTGTATAAATTCTTCTTTGCCAGGTGAGAAACACTAGTTGACTATTGAATTGTGTTGCTTTTTCTTCATAGACATGTTTTGGTGTTGGGTCTACCACCTGCACCTGCAGGCTTCTGGTATTTCAACTTGCGTTATGTTTCCATTGTAACCTGCACTGGGTGTCTGGCTTCCTTTAGTCTAAACTGGGTTACCTGTGCATTTGTGTTTAACACTTCTTTTCCTAGTTAGAAAATGTTTAATAAATTGGTGTGAGTAAACATGTGCTTCTGTGACACATCCAAAAAACATAAAAATTTCTTTCCTTTAAAGGTTTTCTGTTATTTTTAGTTTCAGTATACCTCAGCTTGATCTGTAAAATCATGTGTTATTCCAACTTTGCTCTCGATGCAGTATAATTTTGGAAAAAAAAAGTGAATAACAGGGGCAATAGTACGAACTAGACAAACCATTTAAGAAGCACAGAGGCTCAGATCAAGAACCAAACTGCTTGGTGCAGGTGGATTTAAAAAGTTAAAGCATAAGTCAGAAGACAGGACTGTTACGTTATGAATCAGGAGGGTAAAAGAGAGAAGACTTATGGGATTGTTTATAATTAAAAAATAGAAGGAAAAAAAGCAACAAAAAGAATGGGGGAAAAAAGGCAAGAAAAACAACTGATGCAAGAGAAAATATTGCTCACCACCAACCGACCGATACCCAGCCAGTCCCTAAGCGACAGCAGGCCCGCCAGTCTCCACCCCCGGTTTTACTGCTGAACGTGATGTCCTGTGGTCTGAGATATTCCTTTTGGTCGGCTGGGGTCAGTGTCACTGCTGTGTCCCCTCCCAACTCCCTGTGCTGGCCCAGCCTGCTCTCTGGCAAGTCCCTGTGAGGAGCAGCCGTGGCCTTGGCTCGGTGGAATCACTGCTCAGCGGGAACGGAAACACCCCTGCCTTATCAGCACTGTTTTAGCTCACATCCAAAACACGTCCCGTACTGGCTCCTGTGGAGAAAATTAACTCCATCTCGACCAAAACAGTGCAGGAAGCTTGAACAAAAAGTAAAAAAATGTTCTGTGCTAACAAAGTTGGTAGACAAAGACTTTGTTGAAACCCATGTGTCTGTAGGATGGATGTGTCCAAAGGAGATAGTTTTAATGGGGGGGGGGAGCATCCTGTTGGTTTCTGTTGACTCATATTTTCAATTAGATAAATGAAATTTCAAACTCTGATACTTGCAGTGAACACAAAAGTAATTTGCATAAAGCATCTTTAAACGCAGTGTCTAGAAGGTACTTCACGATTGCCAGGTTCAGCTTTTCTTAAGGCACAGACTCACTCTTCAAGTTGGTTTGGAGTGACTTTGTAAATTCCACTGAGAATGTAACCTGTAAATGGACTTCTAGAATGAGACCAGGGTTATCCAACCTGAAAAGTGACTGACTCGTGGGGAGGGAAGGTGGTGGCACAGTCTCTCTTTCTGCTGTAACGTGTGCTGTCGTTGTTTCCCAAGGAGTGCTGAAGAAGTCTGACGGGTGGGTTGGTTTGGGTTGCTGTGAACTGGCTATTGCTGTGGAGTGCCGGCAAGCGTGTAAGCAGGTAAGGCCTCCTGGCTGACCTTCTGTGCTGCGTGTCCAGTGACAGCGTGCTGAATGCATTTACGTACTGCTGCTCAGGAACGGCAGGCTCCATGCGGTTTTTATCACACAACTCTTTTCAGTATCGTCAAACATTACTGGACGCTTCTCAGGAAGAACTACTGGTGATAAATTCCGAAACCCAATACAAATAATTTACATTTTTAAAGTGAACTTTCAGGAAAAAAGTTTTAAGTCTACTGAGATGAAAACCTAGTTTAAAAAAACTGGTGGGTTTGGGGCAAGGGATTTTTTGGATATGTATTTTTGACTTTGTTGTAGCACTGTGATGACTTGATGAGTCTGAAGAAGAAATGTGAAGACCTGAGGGTTATTTGTGCCTTTTTTGTGCCCTCTGATGCCACATTTAATGAAGATACAGTTAGGATGAAATCCTACCATGTTCTCGCATTTGGACACCATGAAAGTTCCAGCGTGAGAGCTGCCAAGCTGGCTGCAGAGGTGTCCTGGCACTGCTGCGCTTGGACACGTGGAGCTAATCCGCTTCATTCCGCAAACAGCGGACGTGTGATTATTGCTGCTGTGCTTCAGTTCATATTTCATAGGAATTTATTGACTGAATCTGTCAAGATGCTGAAGCTCTCTTTGGTTACGCTAAACTTCATTTTCGAATCTTGGTTTGTTTGGGTTTTTTTTCCTCACAATCTCTACACGAAAGCTGTTATTTTAAAGTAATGCCGAGTGGAACACAATGGGTGGCTGTTTCTAAGCTCTCTGTTGCAATGTAATGTTTGGTGATGCAACCCTGTGGTTGCAGCCTCAAAAACAGATTTCTGTGCTTCTTCAGAGATGGAAGAAGCATCAGGTAGGAGAAAGCTGGTTTTGGTGTTACTATGTCGCTGTTTTTGTCAAGTGACAGTTTTCACTATAATACATAAATTACACAGTGACCTTTTTATTACAAATCTGTGAAGCATTTTGTGATTTTGGGTTTGTTTTTTTTTTTATTTCCCACACATATGCTCATAACCTTAAAAACATCTTCAAAGTCATAGAGCATATAACTGCTACCATCCCTGTAACTCGGCTCTGGAGCACAGATGTACTCACTAGTCCCAGTGGTGTCTCACGTGTTATCTGTGGACTCCTGACCTTGGACCAGCAGCCTACTGCAACCTGATGTAATGCAAAACCAAAAAGGTGCTGCTGTCACCTGAAAGCACAGAGTTTAAACTGGTGTGCAAGAGGTGAGCAGTGAGCACACAAACGGGCAGTGTGGAGAAGAGGTGAGCAGTGAGTAAACAGACTGGGTACTCTTGATCTTCTGAGCAGAAGATGCATGTGTGTGTCCCCAAAGGCATTTCTGAGCAAAGTTTTTGCATTTATCCCAATGTTTAAGTGTTTCCCGGATCTGATAAAAACACTTCTGTTTATTGCTGTCCTATGAAGTTCTGTTAATCTCATGACTGTTACATCATCCCTCATTATTCCCAGAATCTTCTGTGGTATTGCTTGATTGCAGACTGCGCTGTCTCAAAATCTGGGCTGTGTTTTGTACCGCAGCTGACTCTGCTTGGTACATTTCGTATGGTTTTCATTTAAACAAAAACATAGATGCTTGCCAAATGTTAGGGATAAGGGGAAATATTTGGATTTTAATTGTGATTCTTGAAACTTGAGGGGGTTTTGGATAGGGGGACATAACTGATGTTAGTAGTAGTAACAATTTTGAGTATCTCTCATGTGAAAAAGGAGTGAGAGATACTCTATGGAAGAAACTGATCTGCAGTTTGAAGGGAGAATTAGTGCAGCTCGGTTTCCTAGTAGGAGCTGTAGGACTGTACGTCCAGGAGGAAGGAGAAGGGGAGAAGGCACTTAAGTGGTACTGAGCATGCAAAACGGAGAGGTTTTTATGATCAAATTCTTCCATTTCCTAACTGTTTCCTGTGTTCTGCTCTGTCTGGTAAACCTTTCACAAAAAGCGAGTTGGTTTGTGTGCTTCTGGTAGCGACTAACTTGGTGCAGAAGTATGAGATTTAGGTTTTTAATTAAATGCAGTATTGACCATCCTGGTTTCTGCTTTTTGTCTTAAAGCTCTACATGGATTACTGAGGTTCTTAAAAAGGACCATTTAAATATATGATGAATCCTTGATTATCACAGTTAATATAAAGGCAGAATTGTCTGTGTTTTGCAACACCATTGTATTATTTTCTACTACAAACGCAGAAATTTATCTGTCTTTCAGGCCTCTGCAAAGAATGATGTTTTAAAGGTCTGCAGGAAGGAATATGAGGTATGTGTATGTGTCTGGATGTATCTTACTAAAAACCAACTGTTTTTTAAATTCTGTAAAAAGTATCCTGTAGAAGAGAGAAAGTCCAGGCTGCTTATAGTCGTCATTGTGGATATACTTTCTTTCATCCACATGTAAGTTACCTCCCTCTGCATTCCTTGGGAAGTATAATCACTCTCTGTAAAAAGGTCTTGTCTTTTTATAGACTTGCATGTATCTTAAGTTGAATGAAAAAGCTGCAACTTTGAAAAGGGAGAGATGGATTCCAAAATAAGTTTGTTTCATAGGAGATCTGGTGAAAGTCAGTATTCACTGTGAGCATTGGTTTTGTCAGAAACATTTCAGCTTCTGTAGTGAATCAGCTTAAAAGTAACCTAAAGTATCTTTTAAGTATCTTATCCTAATGTAAATAATTTCAAATTAATCATTTTTTAACATCAGTGAAACTATTGATGCTTGCAATTATTTTTGCTGTTCTGCTCTTAAAAAGATCAGAATTTTTCAGAAATCTGCCTTTCCCTATGTGCTTTCAAACAAAAAAAAGGTATATTTCAAAAATACCATTTGTACAATGGTATTGTAGAAATACCATTCTGCTAGGACTTCTTTTCTTTCAATCTGTTACTTAATCCCCAGATTCCTTCTCCCCCCTCTCATCTCATTTCCTTTTCCCATGAATTAGGTAGTCCTGCATATATTCTGCTCATAATCAGCAGTTTGGGATATCATACAATTCTCTTGTTCTCTCGATTTGGGCAGAAATGTAGTAGGTTTCCTGTTTTTCCAGGAAACTTTAAATGCCTTTTTCCCCCCATCATTGGTTCTGTTATCTGAACAATCTACAGGGTATTTTCCTGCACTCTTGCCTGCTGAAGTGACCATAGCTTGTTCTCTTAAAAATGGATTTTCATTTTAAGTAGTCGTGTCTCCTCTCGTGCTGTGATACACTGTACTGTCAACATCTGGAAGCTTCTCCTCTGTTATGCTGGTCTGTTTCCTTCTGTTTTTTTCTGGATTTCTGCATTGCTGTAGGAGGTTGGCCAATATATGGGTTGAAGGAGAACGGGAGAGGAAAGGTAAGAGATTAAAGAATGAATACAAAATGGTGATAGTTCTTCTTTTTCCAGTTTTTATCTGGAATTTTAGAAAATGGGTCCCTCAGCCAAGAGTGGTCTTGCTGTTACTGTAGAGAAAACGCTAACACTTTCTATCGGTGCAGCTGTAAAAGAGAAGGAGAGGGAGGGAAATGATGGAACGAGGAATGAGTCTTCTGGTTGGTGAAGAAGGAAAAAACTTTTTAAATGAGCATTAGGAAAATGAGCACCAGAAACTGTGTTAGGGACAGAAATAAAGTATCTGACGAAGCAGATCTTCAGTTATTACAGAACTTTTCATGACAGTGGGTTTTCCTATGTATCTTTGCAAGTCCTCGTGAAAATAGTACTTACAGTGCTCCTAAGAGACTCACTGGTTGTATAAAAGTCAAGGAAGTTTTGCCTAAGACAGGAAATCCCCAAAAATACTCCTGGAGGGATCCTGCAGTTTTTCACACCCTAGTCATTCTTTCTCCTTTTCTAAGAAAAAAAAAATAAAAATTCATGGTGCCTGGGTAAATGTGTCCTGCTCCCTCTGGAGCTTCTGTATCTGTGACCACACTTTGTACTCAGCTTGGTTGGCTGGGGAAGAAACAGGAAAAGCAGTGGCTAGTTGAAACTGAAGGAGGTGACATTCGACCAGGAGCAGCCTGTGAACCACAGAGTGCAATGCCATGCACGCTGTGTTTGCCTTTGCGTCAAAGAATTCACCCGTTGTTCACTACGAAGGAGGATCCAGTCTGAGAGTTCACAACAGAGATCGTAGTGCCTGTTACTGAGGTATTGAATATCTAAGGGCAACCTGTAAGCAAAACTAGCTGAGTTAAGAGTACGAAAGTGCCAGTCCCTTTTGTCAAGCGCTCTCACAGCTTACCTGCAGCCATGGCTTGCTTACGTTCTCCCGTAAGGGCTTCCCAGAGGGTTTCCACAAGCCTCTGGGAATAGTTGACTGAACTGTGCGCAGTGCTTTTCTGTAATCTTTCGAGATTAGGGAAGCAACTTCATGAGTGACTCTGCAGCTTCCCACGAGGTTAGTTAGCTGAAGAGTAAGGTAAATCTTCAAGGGTAGGGCTCAGTGTTCAAAGCAGTGAAAACACTCCGAGCGGGAGGTGTCACGAAGTTTGAAGTTGCGAAGCCGAGTCTTACAGTAGCGGAATGACTTTAGCATTGGTGTGCCAGCTTATCACAAGATAAACTGAAGATGCTTTTTCTGCTTGATCACGTATTTATGGATTACTTTTACTACAAATATCTATGAATTAGAATATCTTGTGATTCTTCTAATGTGGAGGTTTTACATGTTTTAGAAGTGAATCATTGTAATCATTCATTTTTGACCAGTGCATTGTTGATTGCGTATTCTGTTAATGATTTATTTTCAAGTAGCTCTGCATACAGAAATTTTAAAAATTGATGCAACTTGCTGAGTATTTTTGAGTGTAACGGAAATGTACTTTATTTGCCTTCCTTGTAAAGATTTTATTCTGCTAGTCCTTTTTCCTATCTTCTGCTTTTCAGATACTAATTTTGTCATCTTCATTTTTCCTCTAGTTCTCTGCATCTCAACTCTTTTATCTTTCACTACTACTTCCAGCTTTCTGCTATCCTGTTCATCTTCCTCTAAAAAGAAGGTAGGTAATAGACAAAGGAAGAAGGAAAAAAAGAAGTGGAGACTGTATGGATTGTATGTAGGATTTTCTGATTTTCCTCTTTTTAAAAGCATTGTGTAAAGTTCAGGTTCAGTTTTTGAAAAGACCACATGGAATATGTCCTTGGAGGACTAACTCAAAGTAGTCCATAAAGCTTGAAATAAACTGTAAGGGCTTTATTACAGCGTTTAAGATCACTGTCCTTTCTTCTGTGTGTGGAAGGGGTAGGACTAGAGCTTCCCTTAGATTGCAGCTGTGAAGTTTCCGCAGCTCTGCACAGTCAGAACTCCAGTCCTTATTCCACATGTCCTAAGTAAGGCAATCAGACTCCTCTAGTTCATCGGCGTTAGGAGAGCTTTGCTGCAGCTTGGGCACTGTTAACACCTGCTGTGAGGTCCGAATAGACCTGGAAATGCTGCCAGTTTTTCAGCTTCTTTCTGTCTCTGTTTTTGACACACCATAATCAAGTCTTTTGATGTCCCTAGGCCATAGAAGGGTATTTTTGCTTTCACACACTTGAGCACTGTTTAGCTTAATCTTGTTTTCTTACAGTGTTTCAGTGCAGGAACTCCAAATGCAGTGCCTGCAGCTTCCAGTGCTGTGGCGGGGATTTAGAACAGTGTTCACCATGCGGCAGTGTTGACTTGTTTGGTGTTCGAGAGTTGTGTCACTGGAAACTTTAGCTGACTCCACTAAACCTTAGTATGTCACCTTCTGACTTTGTGATATCTCTGGAGATTAAATGAAGTCAAGGAGAGGTTAGCAGGACTTTCATTGCTGTTCTCCTCGAGGGAAGCACTTTGTTTCCTGGCATATTTGTTAACTAAGGTAATACTTCTCAGTTAAGATGGCCCCAATCGCATAGATCTACGTGCAAATATTTATCATACTTAGGTAGGCAGAAAAGTAAATTTAGTGTTGTTGTCTTGGGCAGAGTTAGCAGGATACAGATTCCATGATAATTTTTAGGGAGGAAAATAATCGTTGATTTTTAGCAATATACTCTTAATGTCTGGTGTGAAAGAACAGCTTGGCTGTCACTTTTCAATCAAGACACAAGAGGTAGCTGTTTAGAAGAAAAACGCTCTTACAATATAAAAGCATGCCATACAATGCAGAAGGCTGCTTCCTTTAGTAGAATGTTCTCTTCTGGTTGTGTTTGTGTGCGTGCGTGTTGTTCTTTGAGCCGTTACCTGCAGCTGATGAGCTCCAAAAAGAGCGAAACCAGTTAGGTCCTGCAGTACTGGCTAAAATCTTCCTTCAGGGAGCTGCTGGTGAGGGGGACTGGACGATATCTGTTGCCGGATAAATTCCAGTTGCCTTTTTCAATTTCCATAGCACCAAGAGATCTGTGAGACTGTTTTCTTGGAGGCATAAGTGCCTGTGTCCGCCTGCCACTTCTGTGCCTCTGCTCACAGACTCGCTGGCTTTCACCACCAGTTATGGCTGCATGTGGGTTTAAAACCAGAGAAGTCTGAAAGATGAGATTCCTGCACAAGTAAAACACATCATTGTGTTTGTGCTCTGTAGAGTGAATATGGACATCTTTGTTCACTCAGTGTTTAATTCACAGGCGTGAACTGGGGTATCAGACTCTGTGCACAGAGTTTGCCTTTTCATCCTAATTTTCCCAGACCTTGAGGATGTAGTTCTTCTTTTAAGGAGAACCTCCTTTTCTGCTCTTTTTTTGTGTGCTGTGTTGTGGTTTGGTTTTCCTTAGCTCTATCTCTATTTTATCTTTTGCTGTATTTTCTCTGTCTTTCTCTTCTGACTAGCAGATTCAGGCGGAAGTGGGTGGAAAAGCTGCTGATTTCTTAAATATGAGGGCTGCTTTCCTAGAGATGTGTGTTACCCCTGTGCTCTGTAGTGAAGTTATGGTCAGTATTTCAGATTAGACTGACTGTCTGGTGCCAGCTTTGTTTACGAGTGGATGAACACACACTAATTTTTTTTTTTTTTTTTTTTTTTTATTTTCCCCTTTTT
>NW_010399321.1:31372-36544 GCF_000710305.1 Buceros rhinoceros silvestris | reverse complement strand
ATATAACCACACAATTTTTTTTTTTTTTTTTTTTTTATGATTCCCTCATGTCTGTACAGCTACACTCCTCACGTGTGTACCTGTGCTTTCTGGGAATTACTCAGCGCTATGCAAGGAGCGGAGTCAGCACCCTGACTAGCAGTGTATGCTGTGGTGGCTACAGGCGCTACCGTTTCATGAGTGATGGTGGGTTGCTTTAACAGCTCAGTGCAGCTGAATGTCCTCCTTCCTGCAGCTGCCCTTTCCCCACACACGTTCCCTCCCACTGCTGGCCATACAAGTATACTTCGCCTTACCTTAATCTGCCATGTGGCAGGTCCTTCTCGGTGGCAATATCTAAAAGACTGTTCTATTCTAATGTAGTATTATACTTTTTGAAACTGCTGGTTTAAACCCCGAGGAGATGAGAAAAAGGAGTTTTCAGCAGGGTCACTGAGAAAAAGCGAGTGATGACAAGATGGTTAGTGCCAGAGCTGGTATAGAGGCGTACGCAACTGGGAACAGGAAGAGGAGAGCTGAAAACAAGGAGGAAAAGAGAAGTAAGACCACGTCGTCTTAACGGGAGTATCAGCATTATTGCAGCGATTCAGCAGCCTATGGAACTACAGTTTCAAAGTACAGAAAGAGGGTTTATTCTCTGGTTAGGGCATCCTGCCTGCAAAAAGTTGGTGTGTAATTGTCTCAACTTGAGCCCTCGTTTAGAGGAGAAACATGGGTAGACACCGTAACCTTGACATTCTTCTCTGTTCTGTGTGTAGTTAGAAGTTACTATCAGAGCTAACAGGGCCAGTGAAAACTATATGATCCCCCACGAGATTTTAAAAAAAATTTTTGTACCGTTCACCCTTTAAATAACATGACAATTTTTAGCTCAGTTTATAGCAGCTAAGTATGGTTTGCACTAACAGTGTGGTCATGTAGTCGTGACGGGCTTCAGCCTTTTCTGGAGGGTTTGCTGTCCCAGCACAGTAATTAATGAGGTTACAGTGTTCTCTCTACCTCTCAGGTGCTCGATGAAGGGTGGGGGTGAAGTCTGATTTCAGCAGTTTACAAGGACAGTGCGGTTGTGTGTGGCGGTTCCTGTCTGACTGCTGTTGCTTTGGGGGTAGTAAAGAGGGAAAATGTGAAGTGAGTCAGATGGAAAGTTGCTGCTGGGATGAAGAATGCGGCTGCAAACTGAGTTTCAGACAAATTGTACAGTATAGCTGTACTCTTGATCTAAAATTTAGTAGAGGATGTTAGAAGAACGAAAATAAAACGTCTGAATTGCTACTTTGTGAGGTTTGGGGCATTGTCCTATGTAAGGCAGACTCCTGAATTTTTGATTGAGGTGTTCCTAACAGACCTGTGCTTTTATTGATGATAAATACAATCACAAGTAGCTGGTGTTCATGGAAAACTACTGCGGGTTTTCAGGTTAGATTTGTCTGTATTCCCCTAGGGTCATGATTTCAGTGCCACGTCTGCCATGGTTTACCCCTGGCTTAAATTAATTTCTGGCTGTAAATAGAAGAAAGTGGTGCTGCTCACTGCAGTATTGGGACTGTCCTCTTTAAAATCTGTGTTTGACTGTTACCATGTTTCACTATCTTAAAAATATATCCTCCAAAACATGGCATTATTGTGAGATTGTGGAACACAGGATTGTGGCACTGTG
The DNA here is from genome assembly GCF_000710305.1 of Buceros rhinoceros silvestris. Taxonomy (NCBI): domain Eukaryota; kingdom Metazoa; phylum Chordata; class Aves; order Bucerotiformes; family Bucerotidae; genus Buceros; species Buceros rhinoceros. Next base: position 34,887 of record NW_010399321.1, on the reverse strand, counting down.
ATTTACATGGCAAAAAGAGTCACTGGCAAGGTAGAACTTGAGATTTAAGTTACAGCATAAAATAAAACCATTAACACATGACACAAACTGAAACATCAAGGCTTGAGGATGAGTATTCTGTCTTTTAGGACATTAAATTCTTTTGGCTCTTCAGGTGTTCATAAGAACTGTCTGTGCAGGAAGGCTAATGCCTTTGAATGCTAATTCACACAGAGAGAGTCAAATGTGTCCTGAAGTGCTTATTCTTAAATGAACAGTAGAAAAGAGGGTGATGATAGGTCTGAAAATGCAGAAGAACAGTTTTAAGAGAGTTGTATTTTTACTTGGGTATTTACCTATGAGGGGAAAAACTGTAAAAGGGAAAGTGGGATGGTAGAATTCTCCAGTTCTCAGGTGGAATATATGTGGTTACTGAGCAGCACTTCAGTGAAACGAGAAGTTGGGACTCTGTCATATTTACTGCTTGTGGTGTCAGGATTCCAGATGTCCCTGAGGGTGAGTGGGTAAGGGAAAGATGCAGAGGGTGTAGGTTACATGCTGAGCCTGGCTGGTGGACATGAGCCTGCCTGTTTGTGCTGCTCCCGTGAACAATGATAGGTTTGGTGTTTACCCTTCCCTGCTCAGGGTAGCTGAACACCAGCAAGCTGCTCGAGAGGACACCCGCAGCGCTCAGGTGTTGCAGGTACTGATACCTACGTGAGTTAGCCCCTAGTAGATTTGACCACTCTGGTATTCGCCTTGCTTCTCTCTGTAATCCACCGAGGCCGTGGGGGTGAAAACACGGCTGCTGCCCAAACTGCTGAATTAACTCCAGTGATCTCTGAGAAGAACGCAAGGGGAGAATGTGAACTGAAAAACAAACTCCCGCGCTCTACACAGTCTCTGAGACAAAAAGAAAAACAGGAACATCAAGATGGTTCCTAACACGTTTGTGTTTTCTTCACTTGAAACATTCAGTCCTTCCATTTGTTGGCAGCAGTGCAAGTTTTCACAAAACCACCCCAGAGGTGATGGGGGAACCCCCCGCTCTGAACACAGCCAGTGCTGTAGTGAGCGCGCCTGAGGGAGCTGGGACCTGTTGATGGAGTCAGCCTGCCTTTGGAGCCCTCGTCCTTCCCTTACGTAGCGCTCCTGGCCCATCTGGTGGCTGGCGGTACTGAAGCAAGCCTGTAACCACACACGGTGTTTGTGGGGCAGTGTGGCGGGGTCTCTGTTCTCTTTCCTAGATGCTCCATAAAATTCAAAGTTGTTTAATGGGGATCGGGGGAGTGGAGGAGATCAGGGGCTTTATGAAGATGGGGATTAGGTTTTGTCACTGTTAATGGAGTTGATCACTTTTTATAATCAGGTGTTCTGACAAGTGTGGAGGTCAGATGGGGGGGTTCAAATTTCTTTTTCACAACAGTATAGTTTTAAAAGGCTGTGATAACTGGCAACTACATTTTGGCATTTCAATCTCATGACTTCATCTTTTCACACAGTTCCGGAATGCTTATATGTGGTATCTATCTTTTTAAGAAGAAATGTGTCTTTTTCAGTGTGGGGAAGACTGGTTGTTTTGGGCAAGAATTCAGTAAGCTTGAGGGGTGTGATATTTGTCCCTCTGCTCTGCTCTTGTGAGACCCCACCTGGAGTACTGTGTCCTGAGTACTCTGGAGTCCTCAGCACAGGAGAGACATGGACCTGTTGGAGCGAGTCCAGAGGGGGCCACAAAAGTGATTAGAGAGGTGGAGCTCCTCTCCTGTGAAGACAGTTGGGATTGTGCAACCAGGAGAAGAGAAGGCTATGAGGAGAACTTACTGTGGCCTTTCGTACTGAAAGGGGGCTATAAAAAAGATGGGGATCATCTTCTTAGCAGGGACTGTTGTGACAAGACAAGGGGTGATGGGTTTAAACCACAAGAGGAGAGATTCAGACTAGAGAGGAGGAAGGGATTTTTTGCAATGAGGGTGGAGAGACCCTGGCCCAGGTTGCCCCAGGAGGTGGCAGAAGCCCCATCCCTGGCACCATCCCAGGTCAGGTTGGAACTTGGGGCTCTGAGCAACCTGCTGTGGTTGAAAACGTTCCTGCTCACTGCAGGGGGGGTTGGACTTTTAGAGGTCCCTTCCAACCCAACCCTTCTGTGGTTACTCTGTGGGTGAGGCTCCTCGGACACAAAGCAGCGGGCAGTGTGTGTTTCCCTTCAGTTGTTCACCATATTGTGTCCCCCGCTGCACCTTTGGGCTGCAGTTTGAAGGAGTGACGAGCATGCTTTTGCTTTTAAGGTGTGTTTTAGTTGAGGTAGCTTGTGGAGATTGTCTGTTTGCATGTGTCCATCTGTGCAGAGCTCTTTTTTTTACATAGAATCTTTAAAATCGTTGTCATTTAAAAAAAAACAAAACATTTCGGGACATCCTATTATAGCATGCTGTTTCTAGGTTAGTCCAGGAAAATCCTTCGCTTTACTCGCTTGAATCTTTATCTGTTTTATTACAAGTGCACACAGAACTCGGGTGACCCCTTCTCTTTTAATTTCCTGCTTTCAGTGGTTTTATATAGTGGTTTTGTTTTAACCAAATCCAATTGGAACAAATAATAACAAAGTTAGGTATATTTGCTTATTGTAAGAGATGACTGGAGACTTAAATATTTATCCGTAGTTTTCTGGCTTGTAACTCTGTTTTTGTTTTGGTTTCAGAATGCTCTCTTTAGTTGTATTAACAGAAATGAAAGTAAGTATGTCATGAATACCTGAATGGTCTTTTTGGTTTTCTTTTCTGTCATTCTATCCTTGCTTCTCTAACATGTAAGGAATTCCGTGGGGGTGCAGATACACAAATTGCATGGATTTGGCTCCCGGGAAGGACAAACCACATGCATAAATGCTCTTGCTCATGTGATTGGGGGTTGAACAGTTCCTGTAGCTTATATCAATTTTGAATTTGTGTAGCTGTATGTGGTTTGCTCTCCTTTTTTGATGACTGCTTAGAAGCTCATTTTTCCTTTCCGCTTTGTCCGTTTGATGAGTGTTAGGTAACAAAATTAAATGCACTTGCACCATTCAAGTGTTGTGTTGCCTGCTGTCTCTCTATGTCAAATTGGATCAGTGACTCAGAATTAGTTCTAGCAAAAGTATTTCTCAAGAACATTCTTAATAACGTATCAACATTGGGTGAATCACAGCACCATCTGTCTTTTAATGAGTTTTAGGATACTTATTTATTTGTTTATTATCAATATGTGTCTAATAATTCAATTCTAGGACAAGTCTGGTTACCTTAAATAAGAACAAAACAGCTGAAGTTAAAATTCAGCTGGCTTGCTGGTGTCTCGAACTTTTGTTCAGGATGGCTTTAGGGGCGTTTTTCTCCAGCCAGACAAGTGTCATTTGGCCAGTTACAGATAGTCCCTGCTGTCCTGTAGACAGGGGTTATTTCACAGGACACAGAAGGGTTTGCTCAGGGTTTTCCCCAGTAATGCCATGGCTGTCTTTGTGTGTGGTACAGACATCTCTCTGTGCAGGAGCCCACCGCTCT
>NW_010399321.1:18186-31286 GCF_000710305.1 Buceros rhinoceros silvestris | reverse complement strand
GCTCTTCTCCTGTTTGCTTGTCTCCCCAGTGGGGTCGGTCTGCTGCAGTTATGCAGGTCATCATACAAACTGTCGGGAGTATTGTCAAGCAATTTTTCGGACAGACTCTTCTCCTGGGCCTTCACAAATTAAAGCAGTTGAAAACTACTGTGCCTCTATTAGCCCTCAGCTTATACACTGTGTGAACAACTACACGCAGTCATACCCAATGAGAAATCCTACAGACAGTGAGTATCAAAAATTCTCCTTTACTGCAAGTCATAAAGATACTGAAAATGTTTGAAGATTGTGTGCACTTTTTTTTGCTGAGTTGTTATTGTCTAAGTCTTTTGTATAAATTGTATTCATGTGTTTCTATATTGTAATTATATTAATTTATATAGTGATAACTAGTTTAAGTACATTATTGATTTTTTTTCCCAGAGTTGATTCTGTTTGCATTTAGACGAGACAGTGTTATTTGAGATTATTGGGGCAGGGGGGTGGCAGGAAGCCTCCTTATAGCACTTTTTCTCTGAAGAGACACTGTTGTGTCATGCATCTTGGTTGTTGTATGCCTGGTGAGTAACTATTGTAAATTTTTTAACAGGTTTGTATTGCTGTGACAGAGCAGAAGACTATGCATGTCAGACTGCCTGTAAAAGAATTCTAATGTCAATGAAAACAGAACTTGAAATTGTTGATGGCCTTATAGAAGGCTGTAAAACAATGCCTCTCCCTCAGGATCCCCTTTGGCAGTGCTTTCTTGAGAGTTCAAGATCTGTTCACCCGGGAGTCACGGTGCACCCTCCACCGTCCACGGGCCTGGATGGAGCGAAGCTCCATTGCTGTTCTAAAGCAAATTCTTCCACATGTAGGTCGGTATCGCTCTACGATCATTTCCAGTTGTGAAAATGCTTCAGAATCAGCCTGAGTCTAATTAGACAAGTAGATTTGCCCGAATCTTGCTATGTACATCGAGTAAAGGATTCGTGAATTCTTAGAAAAAAATACAGGTTTAGGTGACCAGATGGGTGTCCCGTTCTGTCCAGGACTTACTCCGTATCTCAAAACAAATCCCGTTTTCTAGGAGGAATCACACTTTTCTCACATTTAGCACTGGCTTATTGTAGCAGAGGTGCTAAGTTAGTGAAACCTGAACCTTACTTGTGATCCTAATAGCTGATACTGCAACAAGGTGAGGAGACCTTAACGAGGTGCTACAGAGAGCCAAGGGGACTGTCAGGTGCCCAAACTCAAGTACCTGGCTGCTGTGTGTTAGAACTCCAGCAGTATTCCTTAGTAGGTGCCATGCAGATTTTTGTCAGTGAAGAATAACTTGGACTATTTCATAATTAAATAATGAACTAACTATTCTGGCAGTTAAAATAGTAAAGGTTTCAGCAAATAGGTGCACGCTTGCAAATAACTGTAATTGGAGCATTTTTGGTTTAGAGAGGGTATCTGCCCACTTCAAAAGGAGATCATTGTTGCATTTTAAACACATCTGTGTGTCAAAAGAAGTTGCAAACATTGGTGTTTGAGCTGTTGCTTCTTTTTGTATCACAGTTCCCAGTAGGAAAACAGCAGACCCGGAACGCAGCAGGATCTTAGGAGTTCAGTAGCACAGCCAGCTTATTTCAGCTTATTTCTTAGAAGATTGTGGCATAGGGCAGTTGATAAATTATCTCTTAGTTGCTTGCTTTGGCAGTGAGTTCTAAGAATGGATCTTCCCCTGACGTTTTGAATACACCATAGAATTTAACTGCACGGTGAGGTGCCATTCCTTCAGCTGGGCTGCGATCAGTTGTTTGTAGGGTATTGCTGTGGCTGGGGCATCGCTGGCACCAGGAAACCCCTCAAACACGGGCAGCAAACAGTACGCTGTCAGGGCAGAAGAAGAAATGTGTTTTGCCTGCCAATGACTTCTGCAGGAGGAGAAGGGCCAGTTGGAAGCTGAAGGAAGGGGTTAGAGGTTTTTCATTATCATGGCAACCTAGATTTATTGCGAGTAAAATTAGCTGGGGTAGTTCTCACCCTGAAGGCATGAGTTCAGGTTTCCAGCTGTTCTGTTTTTACTGGATTCTGCTGGTTTATATTCCAAAGTCTTTCAGACTTACCAGCTCAAAGATTTGCTAGTATTCTTAAGCAAAACTGGCAAACTTACAGTGGGGTTATTTTCTTTGAGCACAACCGTGGAGGCTTTGGCAGGCTTTGGCAGTCCTTGCAGGGAGCGTAGACTGTTGTTCCTTTGCTGATCACAGTAGGCTCTGCTATACCGGAACGATTGCTGTTCTTTTATTTTCCTTGTCTGTATTTTTTTTTTTTTTGCAGAGAGCTCTGCACTAAACTTTATAGCACGAGCTGGGGCAATTCACAGAGTTGGCAAGAATTTGATCGCTTTTGTGAGTATAATGCAGTTGAAGTTTCCATGTTGACCTGTTTAGCAGATGTACGAGAACCTTGTCAGCTGGGCTGTAGAAATCTTACTTACTGCACTAATTTTAATAACAGGTAGGAGAGAGACACTGAATATTTTGTAAAGGAATTCCTGTGCTTTGATTTAAAAAATAAAATAAAATGTTTTTTAGGCTTATTTTGAGATTGTGTGTAGCTGTCTTTCTGAAACTATTTTTTCAGATAATTTATAAATAAATACTTTTTCTTGAGAATAAACTTTTGGAAATTTATTTAACAACAGACATAACAAAACTTAGAAGAATAAAAGCTAACCCATAACTTGTAATATGTCATCATGTATTGGCAGCTTATTCCTCTGTCTGACTGTTTAGACAAGTAAGCCGTGGTACCTGGAATGTTGTGTGTTCTAAATAAGATCAAAATGCTTGTTAAATTTACATGTTACTCTTTTCAAAATTGCTTTTATTTCTGAGATATTTCGGGGGGGGATTGTCTATAGGGCAAGAGGCACAATTTAAAAGTGGCGTCTGAATTAGTAATCGCAAAGTTGCGAATCAGTTTGGGTTTCAAACAAATGTAAGATTTGGATCGCTGTTAGAGATCTCTGGCTTCTCTTTGAAACAGTAAGCAGTGACATGAGTGCTATATGAGAGTAGAATCACATGTGGCAAATATAAACGGTAAATCAACTCGCATTAGTGATTCGTAAGGGAACATTCGCACAGACACTCAGGATATCTATCTAAGACATTTGCTTTTAAGCCAGCTTTCCTCTGGTAAGAAAAATTGAGGTGATATTTGATCTAAGGGGTAGAGGTGAGAAGAGCCCTTCAGCCTTGAGTCTTGAAGAGCTTATTTTCCTTAGAGGCAGAATTCAAACTGATGTTGATCTTGCTTGGTTGTGGAGGGGATTAATTTCTTTTATACCACACAAATCGAGCTGTATCAAGGCTGTAGAATTCATAGAGTGAAAGGTAAAATGTGTGGTGTTTTCTTTTTCTGGTATACATACCATATCTTAACTTCTTCTTTTTAAGACCAACAGAACTTTTTAGGAGCTGCAATACTCAGTCAGACCAGGGTGCCATGAATGACATGAAACTATGGGAAAAAGGGAGCATTAAGATGCCATTTATAAATATTCCCGTACTTGATATCAAAAAATGCCAACCAGAAATGTGGAAGGCAATCGCCTGCTCACTGCAGATTAAACCTTGCCACAGCAAATCCAGAGGAAGTATTATCTGCAAGTAAGTACCACGGGGGGAAAAAAGCAGTTTGGAGGTTCTGCTAAGGATTGTAATGAGAACTAAAAGCTGCTTAAGACCGTGTTTGACTTGTGTTAGGAAAACACGGCAAGGAAGAGGAGCTGGCGTAGTTGCCATTGTTTGAGTCCCCATCACTGTAAATGGAAGGTAGTTGCCTGTTGGTGAGATGGATGTGTGTGCCTCTGTTGTAAAGCTGTTTTATCCTACGGGGGACCGGGGTTGGCTCTATGGTGTCTCTGAAACCTTTCCTCTTGCTCGGTTTTGGGACCAGCTGATGATTTTCAGCTGACAGAAAGGTCTGAAAAAAATGAAGTTGGGTTTTTTTCGGGCTGGTCGGTTTTTTTTAATTTTGAAAGTAGGAGATTGGATGGAAGAGACCAGTTAATAGTACAAGTAATGACTTAGAGTTCAACCTATATTAGATGTTAGTAAATCAAGGAAATGCTTGGTCTTGAAAGATGCGTGCATGTGATGCCATAGACCATAAAGATCACCAAGGCCAAAGTAGAGGAAGGGTAGTGTAAGCAATAGTTCCTCTCTTGGTGCTGTCTTTGCATCACAAATTTGTTTCCCTCCCTGAGCATAAAACGTACCATATACATATACATGAACACTGTTGTGAGGCAGAAGGAGAAAGCCGTAGATTTGGGGAAGGAAAGAATGCGGAAAGAATTCTTTTTCATAAAAAAGAAACCTTTTTCCTTCAAGTAGTGTTCATGAAGTTCTGTTTCCTTATCTGAAGATCAGATTGTGTGGAAATACTGAAGAAATGTGGAGATCATCATAAATTCCCTGAAGGCCACTCAGCTGAAAGTATTTGTGAGCTCTTATCTCCAACAGATGACCTGGAGAACTGTATCCCATTGACAACATACCTGAGTAAGTATCAACATTTCTATGCCACAAAATTGGAAACCAAATCACTTCGACTGCTTATCATTGCTTTTATTAATTTTCACCATTTCTTTTAAAGAAAATTGTGTTGAACTTAAGACACTTTATTTAGCGTATTAGAGAAAACTGGATTTTTTGAATGGCCATGTTTCATTACGTTTATTGCTTCTGGTATTTGGTGTACGTGGCAAGGTTGTTGTGGCAGCGGTGGAGGCTGCAGGGGAAGTCGTCAGGGACTCTGCTGTGCCGGACACAGCTGGTTTGACTGTGGGCCCAAATGGCTCAAAGCTGAGCCACTTGGCCAAGTTTTTGGTGCCTCTGTGAAAAAATCTTTAAGAAAGGGCAAAAAGTGCCAGACAGGTGGAGAAGAGAACATGAAGAGTGAGAAACAAGAGTAGCAGCACCAAGGTCAGAGGAACAGAGGAAGGGAAGATGCTCTGTGGCAGGGCAAGTCACCATGAGGCAGCCTGTGAAGAACCCCATGCCCAAGGAGCTGGGTGTCTCCTGAAGGAAGCTGCAGCCCCTGCTGGGCCAGAGGAAGGGCATGAGAAGGAAGGAGAGGCAAAGTGCTGTGTCCTGACTGTAGGCACCACCATCCTGCCCTTCTCAAGCCCCACATCATCAGCTGGGGCAGGAGCAGAGAAGTCTGGAGTAGAGGAGTGAAGGTGAGCCTGAGAAGAGGAGGAAGACAGAAGTCCCTTTAATGTTTGTCTTTTTGTTCCTTTACCTGAATCTGTAATGAGACATGTAATTGCAATGAACTTAGTTAATTTTCCCCAAGCCGAGACGATTTTGCCCACACTGGTAACTCTTGTGCGATCTCTGTCTCATCTCAGCCCATGACCTTTCTGTTCCCCTTCTACCTGTTTCCTACCCTCATCCCGTTCGGGGCAGGGGGACTGGGTGGGAGTTTGGCTGTTAGCCTTGGCTAATACTCACTTCTCTTTTGGGGACTTACTATATTCAGTGCAAGAACACTAATCTGTATCACCTAACCATCTGGCTCATGGAATTTCAGTGATGTTTACCTACTTGCCAACAGACTAGTTAATCTTACTTGAGAAAAGCTCTGTTCATTGAGAAGTCAGCTCACATGCCAAAAAACCAGTATAATAATTGAACCATAGGGGCTGTTTATTTACAGGACAGAAGCTGAATCCTGCCTGGGAGGACTGATGTCAGATAAATGTCACTTAAAACAATAGTGTGATTTAGAGCACAGCTTCTTGAAGTATAAAATTACACTTTTGCCTGATGCATAAACTCTGTTTCTAACTGTGGAATTAGAATAACCAAAAACCAAATTAACTTTGGGCAATAGAACATTAATTTAGTAGGTACGTGGAGGAACTAAGTGTTTGGGATTCTGTTTTCTTCTAGCGTGTCTTACCTCTCAGAGCACAAATTTATTAGTAATATGTTGTCTTGGGTCTAGATTTCATTTAAATGCTTCTTTTTACATTGTTTTCCAAATCTGCTCTGCCCTATTACTACTTCCTGTTGCATATTTATCTCTGTGGGGTTTAGACCCTTTTAGCTTTACAGGATTTATCTGGCTTAGACCTTCTTCCAAATTAAGTTTTGGTATTTCCTTTTCAGAATCCCAGGAACTCTGAAAATAGTAACACTTTGGTTAATAAGAACTGCAGCTGCAAGCATGCCTCAACAAATAAATTGTTCTCTGAGAGACAATACATTGAAGCGGTGGTGGTTCTTTCCGTTTAGCTGCTGCCTTTCAATGTTGTCTTCCCTTAATCTTGTAACAGGAGAACATTACTGCCGAGTTAAAGGGAGAGCAGAAACAGAAGTTTATCGGTGTTAGCAGACTTGGTTAAACGTCAGGTGTACCTTAAACCTCCAATTTGTTCATCACTGGCTACGGCTCTTCTCTTGGTTAAACTGCTGGCCTCTGTCACTTCGTGGTTTTGTCATATAGAGAAAGTTACTGGAGAAACAAGAGAGAGGAAATACATTTTGGTCACGAAGAATCACATGGGTCATCATTTCCAGGTCTGAGGATGGAACTTTTGAAATACACGAACTCCCATGTCATTTCAAGTGTCTATAAGTATAGTTAAAAAAAAAATACTTGGCAGAATGGTTAGAAAAATGATTTTTTTTTTTTTGAGTGTAAGAAATGCCCTGCTTTACTGAAGAAGACCAGACCTCCTTTAAATCCATGTAGATGCTGTGTTTTCTGTTCTCAGGCCCAAGCTCTTTAGGTAACATCGTAGAAGATGTTACGCATCCCTGTAATCCAAACCCGTGCGCAGCTCATCAGCTATGTGAGGTAAACAGAAAAGGATGTCAGTCTGGAGAACTGTGCCTGCCGTATCTGTGTGTGCCAGGTAAGGGCTTTTGGACTTCTGTCGCTGGATTTTGCTGATAAATAGGTTACTGAAATCTTGGTGAACATTTTGAAGGGAACTGCTGATATCCCACAAGAACTATTATGACAATTATCCAGAGTTTTCAAAGGCTGCAGCCTACCTTCTATCACTTGTCATTGCTTCTGGTTTTACTGTCCACTGAAAAATAACCTCTTATTAGAGCATACATTACTTACTTTGCTTCAGACGAATAAATGTCCCTACCTGGTCTCTAAGCAGCCTGCCTGCTATTTAAAATTACAAGCATGCAGTACTGCAGATACAGCGTAGCTCACTGCTTCTGCAGGAGCCGTGGTGTATATTGCCCTGTATTGCCATGTTATTAGCCATATCCACATGATTTTCCTTACTGATGAAATACATGGAAGTTATGTTTTGCCTTGAAATTAATGGAAGTCCAGCGGTCAGTCTTGGGAGGACGTTTTGAGAGCTCTGAGAATCTGATCAAAGGCAGGGTGCCCTGGGGTGTACATTTGCATTGGCAATAGTTCTGGTGTTATATTAGAGTTCAGGGTGGTATCTTACATGGAATTGTCCCAAATCCTTCTTCACAGGCCAGGTCAACTTCTCAAAATCTATCCAGTTCGAGTAAATCGCACCCACACTTTTTCATAAGAGCTTCACAGTTGCTGCTTCACTGAGTGCCCAAGCTTAGGGTTTGGGAAGGAAGCGACATGGCACACAATTTATTTGCCTCTCCCTTCTTCTCCCTGCTACTTAAGCTTGCAGCACTGATGCACCATCTCTGCGCTTCATCTTTAACATCTGACAGCCCGCGAGTTCATGGACTGGAGAAAAAGGCAGATAGCTCTGTGTCACTGCCAAACCTGTATGGAGACTTGTAGTTTGGTGGAAAATGGCACTGACTTTGGGAAACAACAAAAATATGAATAATGGATCTTGTGCTGCTTTGTCCTTTGGTACCGCTTCTTATGACATCTGGAGGTGACCACAGCTGACTGCTTTTCTGCCACTGCTCCATTGAGCGTTACTTCTAACATAGGTGCACCTTACTCGAAAGGCATTCGAGGTCACTTAGGAACTACGTTTTTTAGAACACAGGTGGTGTCTGACTTCTGCACCACACATAAATGTGAGCTGAGTGGGCAGAGAGCCTCACCTAGAATGAGATTCAGCTCTCTAACTTTGAAATGGCAGTCTTGGATGGGGATGATAACAAAGGTGAGTTCTGCAGAAGGCGGGGGAGGCTGTATGCTGTGCAGCTTCTATAGCCTGTTCATTGTGCTACCTGAGACACCAGTAGTGCTTGCTGCAATTTTTCCCCTTCCTTTAAAGCAAAAGGTATCGTTCAGCGACACGGTGGATCACCTAGGGTTCTTGAAGCAAGGAGAAGCGCTTGCATTTGGTGACCACTTGAACACACGTGTTGAGAGCGACTGAGCAAGTGGGAGCAGTGCTGGTTGTTAAACTGTGCTGCGTGAAGCAGCCTCCTTTCTAGAGGAGGTGATACAGGAACATCTCCGTAGCTGTCTCACGTCAGTTCCCTGAGCCTTCTCTTCAGCTGCTCTGTGGCTCATCAGCAGTTTCTCCAGTGATTTTCAATTGCAAAGAGGAAAACAGGGGTTTGCTTCATTCGTATGTCTGTGACGCTTGTGCTGTTCTAGAAGTGAGGATAGACTTCAGCTCATTCTTTTTGTGAGCCTAGTGGCCTTGTTCTGTTTATGGTTCTATCACCCTTAGAAAATACTTTTTCTGAAAAGCTGAGTATTATTACTACAGAGGTTGTATTGTCTTCACTTGCTGAAGAAGTCTTTCAAAGGGATCTGAAAACAGGCTCACCTGAGGTTTTGAGAAGACAGTTTACTTCCTCTAGAGGTTGAAAGTTTTGGGGGATTTGTTGCAATTCATCATTTCTAGGGTAATTTTAATCTACTCTGTATTTTGTTGCTTTTTCCTTGCTTGTCTTCTGTTAAGAGTTGGTTCACGTAAGAGGGACAAGTAGGGAAGGAAGAAACAGTAAAAGGCATAAGAGAGGGGAAATGACTGGGCTTTGCTTGTGAGACCCTTTAATTCAGGTTTTGTATTGGAGAGGGTGGAGTGTATGTTCTACTGTCTATTACCTACATTGCATGTATGTAATACATGCATTTCTACTACAGAACTGTGGAAAATGAAGTTGCTTGAAAATTGTTGGAACTACCAGTGTTGTTCTCTAAAGTGACTTCAGAATATTGCCTTAAGCAAGTATCTTCTACTTCTGCTACTTGTTGCCTCTAAAAAAGGAGTGAATCTGTCTAAAGGGTGAGAACAAGGCTGTTTTGGAAACCCCTTAGGTTTTTCACAAGTCAGAGAGTGGTAGGTGCTTTTGGTAGTGCCACTTGCCAAGGTATTCACTAATAATGAGCTGAAATTCCTTCTTTTCTTTAGGCTGCAAACTGGGAGAAGCCTCAGATTTTATTGTCCGTCAAGGTACGCTTATTCAGGTTCCATCCTCAGCTGGGGATGTTGGCTGTTACAAGATTTGTACCTGTGGACACAGTGGATTGCTAGAAAACTGCATGGAAATGCGTTGTGTTGACCTCCAAAAATCATGCATTGTGGGAGGACAAAGAAAGAGTAAGTAGTAGAACAGTAATTCTATCCTTACACAGCTCCTGCTGCTTAAGTGGTAAGCTGTGAGGTGTGTGCGAAGAGCCAGTGGGTGCACAGAGAGCTCGGTGCGTGTCTTGGGCTGGGTCCAGAGCTGGGTGTCTACTCAGCTTTGCTGCAGTGTCTCTTATTCCCTGCTATGGACGGTGTCACCTGTACTGCGTGTTGAGGCTGAAATGATGGCTATAAGGGCTGTAAGTGTTGTGAAACAAAGGCTGGAATGAAGCATTGGCACTTCTTGCCCCCCGAAAAAAAAGTACCCGCAAAGGGAAGAAACGAGCGCTCCAGAGGGGTTTCAGTCGTGTGTCAGACTGGCTGAACAGTTAGCCATCCTAGGTAGAATCAGTTTAGGAGAAGGATGTATCTTTGCAAAAACTAAAAACTTTCCCTTGGAAAAAATACGGGTGGCCCTCGCTGAGCAGCAGCGGAGAGTTCTACGATCTTGCTTTCAAGGTGTAGAGCTTGCTACCCAAGCCTTGTCTACCACTTCTTTTTTCTGAGTATATTTATTTTTGCAGCTTTAACTTGTTGTTAAAAAGAAAAAAGAAAACTGAACTTATAGAGGCTCTGAAAGGATAAAGTGCTTGCTGCTTTGTTTAGCTGATGGATCCAAACCACGTGTGAACAGCCTTTGTCTTTAAATGAATAAAGCAACACTCGACATCTTAAAAAAAAAAAAAAAAGTCAATGCGAAAATAAACCTATATAAGGGAAATCACAGGAACGATTAATAATGAAAATGTAATGTCTGTGTAATATATATGAGTGTATAGTTTTATGATACATTTGCTTTAATTGTGTGCATTTACTGCATTTCTTTTAAGGCCATGGAACGTCTTTTAATATAGACTGTAACGTCTGTTCATGTTTTGCTGGAAACTTGATATGTTCTACACGTCAGTGTCTGACTGAGCACAGTTCAGAAGATGAACGTCGGAAGTTTACAGGTAACTTTCCAAACTCTGTAAACCGTGAGCCTGATATTCTTAGAGCAAGGATTAGCTTCTACATTCGTTCTACAGTGTTAATGGAAGATCCCTGATAATTTGTTATTCATATGTTCTTCTAACTATTTGTTTTCCTCACGTCCAACCTGCACTTCAGAAAAAACACTTGACCTTGAAAAAAAAAAAATGAGTACTGAAAAATGAAACACCAGGCAGTATGTGAAAATAAGTAGAGACAGGGTAGTGCCGCGGAGGATGGGAGATAAGAGGTTTGGTGAAAAAGTGGAGAAAGCTGAGTCGAACCAGCAAGGAAACAGGGCACAAACTTCCCTTCTTACTGCTTGTGCATGTGTGTGTGCTCCAGCATTGCTATAGTACAGGGGGAGGAAGTGGCTGGAGATGCAGCACCTCATCGCCCTGGCTGGAAGGCAGAGATATCCTAGTGACCTGACCCCTCGTGTGTCTTCTGTCAGGGAAAACACGCGTGCTCCGGATTCCTGTGTCGCTTTTACAGGTTTGCCGTGTAACTGTGTGGATCAGTTTGTACCAGTGTGTGGTCAAAACGGACGCACGTATCCAAGTGCCTGTATCGCTCGTTGTGTTGGGCTCCAGGACAACCAGTTTGAGTTTGGATCATGTATTTCCAAGGATCCCTGTAACCCTAACCCCTGCAACAAAAACCAGAGGTAAAAGCAGAGTATGTTTTTAAGCTTCTTTCTGGCATCTTCTACTCCTAAAGCTGATTGACCTCTTCTTTGAACGAGTTGTATATCATAGCAACATTCTGCTGTTGGGATACTCCAGTAAAAGTAACTGTTTGAAGAAGCGACTCTTTATTTACTGTAGTCAGTAGTGGACAGTAATAACGGCCAAGCCTTTGTTCAGTTTTAAATTCATGGTGCAGATCTCTCTTTTAGCAGTAAAAGAGAATTGATGCATACTTTCAAAAGGGGGAGAGTCAAATTTTGCTGAAATGGCTGTAAGTATCGTTCTTCAACTTTGTTTCACACCTTCCAGTAGTTTAAAAAAACCAACAACCGCACACCTGAAGTCAAGTCAGTCAATAATCCATGGTTTTTATCTCTAAAATAAGAGAACATCGATCATGCTGGAACGCCTGGGTTTCTCTTAGACAGGTATCTCGTGAAAACTGTCTGTACAATCTCTGGTATTTTCAACATCAGAGAAGCAAAATCTTTGCAGACGAATGTTAAAAAAATATGCTCTCTACTAGTGTCAGGAGAAAAGAAAATCTGACCTTTCTGTCAGAGTGAGTCTGTGGCTCGTAATGCAGGTCTCTGATTCAGTTTTCCCGCTGTTGTGCAATACTGCAGCCTCCTGTGAATTTGTGCTTTTCTCTGTTTTGAAAGACAGCCTCCACGAGAAGCTGTGCAATACTCTGCTTTTATGAAAACTTACTGTAACAGGTTTTTCTTCTTTTTCTGCATTTTAAATGCCTTGGTACAGAAAACTACAGAGAAAACACTGGAGTTTTGTAGCTGTAATAGCCATTATGGCTCTGAAAATTGTCATTTCAAAGCTGCACTGTGGATACACGCTTTTTACCTCTTACATGTTTAATTCAGAAGGTGTAGAAAGGTTTTTCAGTTTTACACAGTCAGTATTATGCTCAGAACTTTGACTTGTTTCAGTAAACGACTGCACCCAATACCTTTTTCTGGGTCGGTTTGATAATGGAAACTAAACATGCTCATTCTAATCCATCCCTGAAGCACTTGGAATCGATTTAGGGTCTCAGATTCTACTTGTGAAGGGTTTAAATCTCCGAATTTCTGAGTCCTGAGTAATATAAAAGGAATGTGTGTAATGCCCAGGACAGCAGCACTCCCAGAGGATGAGGATGTGCTGTACATCATCCTCCTGTGGCACGGTTGTCATTTATAGAAGAGGACCTGGGTGAAAAGCCATTTGACCTTCCGTCAGGCTCCCCTGGTTGCCATTTCTCTCGTCGAGGGATGGCTCGCGGGGTGTGTGGCAAATGTTGTGCGCATCGTACCATGGGAGGTACGTGTTTAATATAAAGGGGAAGAAACTCCATTTCTTGCTCTTTACTTCTCTGCGAAGGCTTGAGAGGGATGTCGTGCCGAAAAAAGGAAATTGGGTTCCTACCAGATTTTTTCACTTGTTTGCAGTCTTCCTCAAGATGGGATGGGTTGTCATGTGATGTGATACGATACCCTGAACCTACAAAGCCAGAGTCCGATCAGATGTTTGTAATGGGAACCATCTGACCTTACTAGTCTGGTTTTCACTTCCTTCTCCAGGAAGGGTGAGGCGAGACCTCTGCGCTAGCATCTTTTCCTCTTGCCGTTCACAGTTTTCATGTTTTCTCTAGTTTTCCTTAACTATGCATTTACAAAGTGAAGCTTGGGAGCAAGTCAGAAGTCTATCCAAGTCTTTTTTGAAAATCCGTTTAAAACGTTTGGTAGAGGATAAATCTGAGTGGAAACGGTAGTTGTGTTCACATCCATTGACTAAACACGGTGTGAACCGGTTCCAGGGTTTGATGAGTCCCGAGGCTGGCTATTGCGAGTGTTTTATCCCTTGTATTTCCTGCAGCTCTGCTGAAC
>NW_010399321.1:16157-18037 GCF_000710305.1 Buceros rhinoceros silvestris | reverse complement strand
TAAAGCACTGGAGAGGATTTCACTGCAGATATTTTCCCTGAATATTTTGAGACTTAAAACCTCCTCTGACATGCTGCGCTGTTGTTACTGCTTTGTGCAGGTGCATCCCAAAGAAACAGGTTTGCTTGACCAGCTTTGGCAAGTTCGAATGTAGCCAGCACGAGTGTGTGCCAAGGCAGTTGAGTTGTGACCAGACGCGGGATCCCGTTTGTGACACGGACAACGTGGAGTACAACAACCTGTGCACTTTGTACCAAAAAGGGAAAAGTTTAGCGTACCGCGGACCGTGCCAGGTAGGAAGTGGTTCTGGCAGAACACACCAAATCTGCTGCGTTCTTTAACGCTCAGCTGGGCAACGTGCTGGGGTTTACAGCTTACAGAATGGTTCCATTGACAGTAATCCTGTAAAAAAAGTAATTTTAACTGGTAGAAAAAAATACTCTCACAAAGTTATATTCAGAATTTTGTCAAGTGTTTCTCTGCCTTAGTTAATGGTCGTCTCAAAACCTTTATAAAACTCTGTTCTATAATATAAGATAAACTATATTACAATTTCCTTGGAACTTTACAGGTGTTTGAATCAAATGGCATGGTGGATATGTTTTCCTGAGAGAAAATGGACACGGTGAATGTGTTTTTATAGGTGTAAAGGTCTCAACAATAAATATATTTTTGACAGGGTCATCTAGTAATGAATTTTATTCTTTTGGAGTAGATGTATACATTTAGGTTCTCAGTGTGTTAGAAATGCATACTCACACTGGATTTTAAGAACACAAAAAAACCCCACCAAGATGAATTAATAAATAGTCATTAAAACATTAAATACTACAACAGGATATATATTTTGATAAAATAATTAATATATAATTGTTTATTAATAATAAAATGATGATAATCTTTATTTACTAAGTAAATGACGTGACCATTTTGTTTTAGCGTTAGCACAGAACAGAAGCTATGCTTTCCCAAAACACATCTCAAATCCCAGCGTACATTCTTCTGTCACCTTCTCTAAGTACTGCTTCTTTGCGCTGGTTACCCATTCATGAACTGGCAGGTTATTTACTTCAGATTTTTTGCTTTCTGTAGTGTTTGACAGTATCAGCAGCGAATTCCCATTAGCGCTGGATTTCCTAATGTAAAACCGACTCCAGAGTTCCTGTAGCACGAATAATCTTTGAACATCTCTACATGTTTCAGGCATTTTGCAAATCAGCAGAACCCGTGTGTGGACATAACGGAGAAACCTACAGCAGCGTCTGCGCCGCCTATTCCGACCGCGTGGCCGTGGACTACTACGGACCCTGCCAGGCCGTAGGGGTCCTCTCGGACTACGGCTTTCACACCGAGTGTGCCTTTGTGAAATGTCCTGCGCTTTCTGCCACGGGCTGCAAACCGGTGATTGCCCCAGGTACGTTAGTTCGGTGTGGAAGGTCGCTGCAGACAGGAGAGAGTCTCCAGGCTGCGTGGGGAAATAGGGGTGTCCTTGAACAAAATTGATGGTTGAAAGTACGCTATTCCTCAATGCCTTTGAGACATCTAAGAGAAAGGATGAAGTAGAGATCTTCACTTAGGGCTGGGACAGGCCAGTGTCAGGGCTCCGATGAGTAATTCTGCAGTGGGAAGGCCTTGGCTGTAGGAGTCACGCTCCCTCAGCCGTCAGAAGCTGGTAGCTGTCCCCGTAGGGCTGGTTTGGGAGAGGTGAGTGCAGTCTGTGGGTCTGGGGTGGAATGTCACTGGGAACCAGATGAGCAGTGTTTCCTAAGTGGCAGCACGGATACCACAGCGGAATGCCAAACGGCTGTCAAAGCCGAGTTCCCAGAGAACAACGATGACATCTAAGTAGAAGACAGGGATATACGCTTACAGTACTGCGA
>NW_010399321.1:14702-15993 GCF_000710305.1 Buceros rhinoceros silvestris | reverse complement strand
TTGTGCTGTGCTGAACTTGTTTTTGATTGCTGTCACACAGACTTCCTTTATGGAACAGTCACTAATCGCAGTGATGCACGGAGCAAGGAACACTCAGGTGTTAGAAAGGAAACAGAGTTTGTGGAGTTCTGTCATTCACGGGTTTGAACAAGAAAGAGTCTCTGTGCTTTGGTATGACATGTAATATTGCAGAAGTCAACCTGCAAATGCCTGCGTGTCATATAGTAAGTTGGGGGTGGATTGAATATACAGTCGCGGGTAGAAAGTTAAAGTTCTAGCCCTTTGGTGTCTGAGAGGGTGAGGTAAAACATCAATCTGTCAGACAAGTCCTTTTTCCCTCTTACTACATACAGAGTCTAAGCTGCAGCGTGGTTAATTGCAGACGTGAATGTATGCAGTGTGGCTAACTGCTTCTGCCGTGGCCTGGCTCTGCCCGCGCCTGAAACGTGTCATTTCAGTAGATGCACACACACCAAACCTTGGCTCGAGGTACACAAAGTGCCTGCTTTTGACCTTTTGAGCTTGTTCTTGAGCTTGTTCTTGAGCTTGTTCTTGAGCTTGTTCTTGAGCTTGTTCTTGAGCTTGTTCTTGAGCTTGTTCTTGAGCTTGTTCTTGAGCTTGTTCTTGAGCTTGTTCTTGAGCTTGTTCTTGAGCTTGTTCTTGAGCTTGTTCTTGAGCTTGTTCTTGAGACAAATGACATTTCACGCTGTTAATTCACATACACAGCAATAACTCTGCGCTGAGAGGTGACTGCTTTTGCACAACAACGGTTTCCGTCAGGAAAAAATCTTAGAAATTGCGTGGTTCCACTATCAAATTGGAACGTTCGCTTTGGTAGTTTTGCGGGTTTTGTTCTTGGTCAACACTGAACTTCTGACCTCTGCCTGCTTAAAAATGAAAAGACCATTTGCTTCTGTTTCTGAGATTTTTTTTTTTATTATTATTCACGTAGGAGCCTGCTGTCCACTCTGCGCTGGCATGCTGAGAATCTTGTACGACAAAGACAAGCTGGATATGTTTGCAAGGGTAACCAGTTTAATCATGCCTTCTGTTCACTGGGACATGGGAAGTCAAGTTACACTGTGCTATCTCCTGAAAAGCTAACACACTATAAAACTAAAGATTTTTCAGTAGATAGTGTGTGATTTGGGGGGTTTTCTTTATACTGTTCATACTTCCCTTTATTTCTTAATATCAGGTGTAGAAATTTAATTACAAAGCAAAGGAAAACAGGACTGGAGTAGGCACAAAAAGCTTGCAGGTTTGAAGTTTGAGTTGTACTAGTACAGAT
>NW_010399321.1:6614-14546 GCF_000710305.1 Buceros rhinoceros silvestris | reverse complement strand
GTTCAGTGTAGGTCCAGCATTGTCCTGCGTTTGCATTGGGTTGGTTTGCACTGCGTGGGCTATCTAGATAGCTGTCACCGGTACAGTTGCTCATCAGCTAAAATGTTGGATTTTAATTTAACCTCTCTGTAAGTTAGACTCCAGCGTCCCTCACTGCTGCTCTTTGAAAACCTTCTGTATAAGATGGATCTTCTGATGTTGATGGTCTCTAGCTGAACCCCGTGTACTAGTCCCGGCGTCCCCATGTGGTGTCCAGCAGGACTGCACTTGACTGACCCCTGCTTTTGTGCCTCAGTGTGTGGGACGGGGCAGAGTGCTGGATTTGGGCGTGATGTTACAACAAAATAGAGTAATGTGGCGACCGTGCCTGGTGAAACAAAACGATGCACGTTTGCACGTGATTTTCCATCTTTTGACTCTCAAGAAGAAAGATAATTTCACCAAAACACTATAAAATTACGCTAACCTCTTTATACATTCGGAAGTAGAGATAATGAGCTAATACTGCAAAAACGGAAAAATTTACCTTGAGCATTGCTCCTGCTGCTTCAAGCAAGGTTAACTGCGGTTAGATCAGCGTGGCCAGCTGAGTGTTTAAAACCTCCAGGAGTGGGGATTCCACAGGCTGGGTGCCTGTGCCTTTGTTCCTCCTGGGGGTCAGAGGCCAGCTCATACCTCCTCGTACCACAGACAGTGCCCAGCTCTTCTCTGAGTAGATTTGACACTTCTGTCAGCCACGTGAAATGAACGCTAGGAACGTGGCTCTCCTCCGATTCCATCAGCGAGGCGGTAGGATCGGGGTGCGGCTCTGGCTGCGTGCATACACCCATTGCACTGGAGACGGTTAAGTACGTGGATAGAAATGCTGACTCAGAGGTTAACCACCCCAGGAGGCAAGGAGCAGTAACGTGTGCCTAGTTTAGTTCATGCACGTGGTTAATACGAGGAAAAACTGCTCCCATCACTGAAGAGTTCTGTCAGTCTGACTTTTTTTCTCCTCCTACCCTTTGGACCATTTTTGTAGAGATAATAGGAAACAGAAGTCAGCATCTATGCAGAGCAAACGTTAGAGATCTGCTGAAACTCTCATCTAATCTACTAGACTTCTAATCTAAGACATTAAAATCCAAATTTGACACTATCAGTCATCCTGGAAGTATCCACGTGCCTCTGTTTTAAGACTGTTTGAACAGGGTTTGCTGATCAGTCAGCAGGTCAGATTAATTTTCATGGGGCTGTGGCAAGGAGATCCCTCAAAGATCTGCTAAAACAAGTGTTGTGTGACACGTGGCAAATTCAATTTGTGTAGTCTACATGGATTGCCCAGATTGTTGTTTGTTAAGGTCCCATCCCAGAGGTCTGAAAAGAAACAAAGCTGCAGTAGGGTAAGAAGGGTGGATTTCTTGCAGCTAAAGCTACCAGCCGGAAGGCAGCGGAGTGACCAGAAGCCACGAGCAAAGCAGTTGGTGTCTGTACTGTTCAACGCACCCAGAAGTGACCTGGAAAAAAGTGGGAAAACCTTCAAGGTGTGGCAGTCTTTAAACAGACTGGGCATCTGCAATCAAACTGTTGTTTGTAGGCACAGACAGCAGAACAGAGAGGAGAACTTTAAGGGAAAATTATATTTACCTGGGAGTTCTCTCGTGATCTTGAAGTGTCCCGTGTTACACAGACGTAGACCTGGCTTCACAGAGCCGCAGCTCTTCATCTCGGGTGGCGCTGGGAGCAGCTTCTGCGCTGGTGGAGGAGCCAGCTGTCAGGGCTCCTCTGCCGCCTCTTCCCCAGCAGGAGAGAGCAGGCTGCTCCGACAGAGAACAGCTCCCTGCCTCACCTCGAGGTACATGCTGCCGTGCGGGCGGGGAACACCACGAGTCACAAGCGCGTTTAATTTAGGAAGTAAATTGTTCTTGCCCCTTCTTCCTTTCACTTCTTCATGTTTGGGGGGTGGTTGGTTTTGGGGGTCTTTTGGAATCATAGAATCATTGTTGAGAATGACATTTAGAATTGTAGGATCATTTGGGGGTTTTCCTGAAGATTAGAACCGAGTAGTTTAATGACTGAAACAAATTTTCTGGCACGACATCAGGTTAATAAAACTGAAGAGGAGAAGTGTGATTTTTGGATTCTCCAACATCACCCATGAAGTTCTTTGTTGTTTTGCAGGTAACAAATAAAAAGCCTATAACGGTTCTTGACATACTTGAAAAGATCCGGCTGCACGTCTCAGTGCCACAGTGCGACGTGTTTGGGTACTTAAGCATAGAATCTGAAATTGTGATTCTCATCATCCCGGTGGATCAGAACCCCAGACCACTGCAGGTAGGCTCTGGTGGTGGTTTGTTCGCCCAGCGTGGATTTAGCTTGTGTTTATATGTGCTCACCTCACTGTTTTCAGTGAGGCGGTTTGGCAGTGGTGAGTTTTCTGTGTGCTGAGTGCCTGGGGATGTCTCTAGGGGCTCGAATCTGAACAGCTGAATGGTGAAATGTGCCTGGAGAAATCTGCTTTTGAGTGTGGGTAGGTGGAGGGGGGACGTGAGGGAAGGCCAAGGATACACTAGGATGATTTTTGGTTTAAAATTAATAAATGCAGAACCCCCAAATTTCTGTGACTAAAAGGGAAAATATAAACTGATGAAAATAAATAAATTTCTGGATTTATAAATAAATGAATTTATGAAATTAATACTAATGGTATGTTAAATGCGTACTTGCCTACGAAATGGTACCCCCTCGTCTCCAGTGTCAGGGTTACCAGCAGGGTGAAGCAGACACGGTAGGAGGCTGAAGCACGCGTGCTGATACTGTAGTGACATGCGGTGCACCCCTCGATCGCAGGCAGCAGGGCATACCAAAGAGGAGCTGTTGATGCTGCTCTGAGGCCATCCTGGGTTTTGACAGTCCTTTATGCTTCATGGTGAAAAGCACTGGGAGATCCCAAAACGCTCTTAGGACCTGAAAAGGCAATACCATTTCAGTGAGCTGCCCAGCTGGCAGCACCACAGCTGGTTCACGCTGCCAACCAAGAACCTCGCGCTCACAGTACCCAGCTCGGAGCCTAAACCCACCGAGGCAGTACAGAGTTCCCGCAGCGCGTCTCAGGAGCGGTTCCGAGCAGGAGCAGCGAGGCTTTGGCTGTCTGTTGTGGCGTTATTGTCTCGGATCCATGGAACCTTTTTCCTTCCTGCTGTTAACCCGTGCAAGACCAGTGAGGGTATCTCCTCCCTGTCCAAAGGGCAGTCACTGCTTGGCATCTCACAGCTGTTCCTGGTAGCCTTGCCTGGCCCTGCTAACCAACAGTCGGGTGCTCCGACCGCTTCCTCCTGGTACCTGGCGTGTTGATGTGCGCTAGCGTAAAGTGAAGGGTTTCACTTTGCAAAGGAAGGGGAGAGAAGCCCTGCCCACAGTCTCGCTAATTCTGCATGCTCCTATTGCTTCTGGGATGGGCTACGGTCAGGGTGTCGTGTGCGGGGACAGAGCCGCTCCCATGGACGTTACCAGCTGCAGGAGCTAACAAGGTGCTTGTTTCTCAGGCAGGCATATCGTATTTTGAGACAGTGTGTCTTCTTCAGCAGAAATAGTCAAAAATGTGCCAGGATGTAGGAAACAAGGCCCTGAGCCTTGCCAACCTGGTCAACTCTGGCTGCAGCTGTAGCAGGAGCTGTCAGACTCCTGGGGGGAGATCAGGGACCTCCTGAAACCAGAGAGGAGCTGCTTGTCTCACTGGTATTACTGGTTGCTGAGCTGGAAGTTCCTCAACTTTCAAGGCTTTGGGCGTACAGATACTCGGTTTGTCAGGTTAAAACTTCACCAGAGGCAGCTTCCAGAGCTGTTAAGAGACTTGGTACCAAACTGATTCCTGGGTTGCAGTAGAAGGTAAGAAGGTACAGTGCAAAAATGGATTTTCTAACCTAAATTCATAATTATCCTCACGTCTGGAGGGGAATGGAAACCTGGGTTTTCTCAGATGTTCCTAGTATTTCCACTCTTCCTTCCCTGTAAAAGAAATCAGTTTTCCCTGATGTGGAGGAAAAAGCCAAGTGAGCAGTAGATGCTGACTTCCCCGGTTTCGGACTCCCAGGCAGCGTCTGGGTCCGTCGGGAAGTCGCTCCCCAGGTTTAGCGGTGTGTCCTTGGGTTACAGTTCACCGTGATCTTTGTGCCATCGGCGTTCGGAGCTCAGCACCCACAGGAACTGCTGTGCAGCTCCCTTCCTTCTGCTGCTGCTGAGGGCTTCCACGGTGTGTTCAGAGTACCACAGTCGGTGGCAAGAGCTCCAGTATGTTCTCTAGGAAACACTCCCCAAAGTCATATAAGTCTTGTGTGTGTTACGAAAATACCCACAAGCAATTATAAATTAAAACAAAACGGGTTTTATTGGTTTCCTTTAACGAGTTCAAGGGATGTCAGGTTAGGGATTTTTACACAAAACAGTCACTTACACAAACTGAAAACTTGCACCGAGGGAAGGTAGATTTCGCAAGCAAACCAGCTACGAATAGAAATCCAAATACCTCCTCTTACCAATGCAAATTCAGAACTGCTTGCCAAAAGCCCAGCAGGGATGTATTCACAATGATACGATCTCCACTGTCTAATAGGAGAATCTCCCGCTTAACAACACAAACGCAATCTCTTACCAATACTTAGCCGGTGTCCCGGGCCGAAGGGAGTAAAAGCGTTTTCTCAGTTCTAGCGTCCCTGAGCTGAGAGAGATTCTCCCTGCCATGCCCGTACTCCGAGAAGAAACAGAAATAAAAACTCCTTCTGCCTCTTCGATGGGGTTCCGGTTTTTATACTCGATTGAAATGTGTATTGTAGTCATAATCAGGAAGCGAGGCAGGATGAAGCCTTTAATGGTGCTCAGACTTACAGGCGCCCTCTCCACAGGGGCTCGGAGCCCCTCTTTTGTGCAGACATAGGTGCACAAGCATCCGAACGGAGGTAGGAGAATGGTTGTAGATGCTTATCAGAGCAGCTGCTGGCTCTGCCTTTGTTTCCAGCACAGGAAGGTGCTCATATCACCACCGTGTGCTCTGGGGAATAACTCAGACTTTCCTTTCCTGAATTTTGCTGTCTGGCAGCATTTTTGCATTGGCGTTTTATGGGGCGAGAAGAGAAATAGTAACTTCTTTTTGTTCTTCTTAGATTGAAGCCTGCAATAAAGAAGCGGAGAAGATAGAGTCCCTGATAAATTCCGACAGCCCAACGCTAGCGTCCCATGTGCCGCTGTCAGCCCTGATTGCATCTCAAGTACAAGTTTCATTGAGCATTTCTTCTCCTTCTGTTGAAGTGGTGCCTGTCCTGCACTCCCTGCTCATCAGCCTCGTCGTCCCCTTGTCAGCATTCATGTCTTGCATGTAACTGCCCAGAAAATTCCCGGGGGTGTTGGCGGTGTTCATGTGGTGAAGGACGTTCAGAGCTGTCGATCGCTGAACCAGAAAACAAAAACTGCACAAGATTTGAAGAACTGATGGTTTTCGGTGAAGAACCAGAAGCGTTTGGAATGACGTGAAGACATCATTCCTTTATCCGTTACTGGTCAGATGGCTCTTTCAGCACCGTTAGATTGGTTTCCCTTGTTCTTGGAAACATTAAGATGCTCTGGACTCTCCTGACGTGGTGAATTAATGAAGGGTCCTATAGGCTATATTTTCTCAGCAATAAACAAGACAGTGTTTTGAGTTTATCGGAGAATGTTAGTTTTGTATTATTCAGGAGCGTACCAGCGACAAGGAGAGCCTGCACCTGTTGTACGCGTCATTTTTGGAAGAAACTAATTGCTGCTACTTAATTACCTTACCAAAAATTTAAGAGTTTATTCTCGTGTAAATATGCCTCCGTGTTGTACTGTGGAGAAAACGACCAAGCCGCGGGCCGATCTCCGCACACGTCTTTACTTGGACTAGTGAAGATCTGCAGGGCGCGGGGCTCAGTGCTTGTAAAACGACAATCAAGCTCCGTACTAGTACCTGACTGCAGTGAAGAAACTCGCTCTTGTCACCGTTTTGTACATTTCAGAACCTCGCATCAGATGCAAAATTATAAAGAATCTCAGTATCTATATTTAAGTGCCATTTAAAATATTGCAGTATTTGCATGTTATCTAATGAAGTTTATACTTTAAATGTTTATACGAACAGTATGTTTTATTACTTATTGTATTTTATGCACCTGACCTTAGCCACCATGAAGTATTTTATGTCAGTATTACGATAGCCAACTTTTGAAGTATATACAGAAAAAATTATTTTTGCCAAAATGCTGAACTTTGAAAGAAAGCACTGAAAACTTTTTGAACATGTATGTTGGTGTAGCATGTTTGTAGCAGTTCTTTTCTGCTAAATCTTTTAAATGCAAAAGTATTAAAGCTTTTTATTTTAATAAAACACTTTGTCACGTGTCCCTGTATATGGATGCATGTAACTTCATAGAATTCTGCGATACAGCATCTCAGACTGGTGGGTGTCTGAAGGGGCCTCTGGAGATCATCCAGTCCAACCCCTGCTACAGCAGGTTCACCCAGAGCAGGTTGCACAGGATCATGTCTGAGCAGGTTTGAACCTCTCCAGAGAAGGAGACTCCGCAGCCTGTCCGGGCAGCCTGTCCCAGGGCTCTGCCACCCTCACAACAAAGAATATTTTCCCTATGGTCAGGTGGAACTTCCTGTGTTCCGGTTTGTGTCTGTTGCCCCTTGTCCTGTTTCCAGCAACTGTCAGGGTGGTTGATGTCCCCCGTGAGAACCAGAGCCTGTGACCGGTGTTTGTAGAAGGCCTCACCGACTTCCTCTTCCTGATCAGGTGGCAAACACCCACAGCAGTGTCCCCCGCGGTACCTTCCCCTTAATTCTGACCCCCAGCTCCGGGCTCCTTCCTCGTCCCCCATAGACAGAGCTCCACACATCCCTGTTGCCCTCTCGCATGAAGAGCAGCTCCACCGCCTTGCCCTGCTGGCCTGTCTTCCCAAATAGGACGGAGCTGTTCCCCTTGGTGAATTCTTTTTTGTTTCCCAAATCACGATTAGCAAGTGTCTCCTCAACGCATACCCTGCCAGCTCGCTTAGCGTTTAGCTGAAGCCATCAGGTGTCTGCTAGAATGAAAGGAATTCTGAATGTCTTGGGAAAGAACGCACACGCTCACACGCAGAGAGATACACACCTCGCTGGAGAAATCAGTTGGAGGTTAAAAGCACCCCTTCTGGGGAGCAGACTACAGAGCGGGGGGTTTTATACTGTGAAGATTTTCTTCAGTGAAAGACAATACCGGGCAGAAGAGTTGCCTCAGTTTGTATGATGAATCTGGAAAAAAGCAGAATTTAAGCCCACAGATGTTGAGTGGTTATGTTAAACATGTGCAGAAGCAACGAGGTATCGTACAGTCCTAAATCCCTGAGCATCCAGGGGGTGGAGGGCTGAGGTTTGTGTCAGTGTTTTCTAGGTGTTTTTCTCAAGACCCTGGACCGCCTCAAAGGCATGAAGAAACTCTTGGCTTGGGGGGTTTGAATTCAGCTGAACTAGGAAAGAATCAAGCCCAGTGTCACTTGTAAGTTACAGACGCTGGATCTAATGGGGACAAACCGGACACGAGTTTCAGACGGGTTTTCCATCCAAGTGCTAACGCTGTTCTGTCCCTCTGTGTGGCAGTCGGGCTCACCCAGGAAGGAGTGATGTCAGCGCAAGGGCACGGTGGAGCAGCACCAGCCTGGCTGTTGCTGTTGTAACGGGACCTTGCTGGAGTATCGACGGAACATGGCGCTCCTCTCGGAGCTACCGTCAGTAACTGCTCCAGAGCGATGCCCCCCCGGCTCTCCTTCCGTTCGGTTTGCTTGGCTCTTCTCAGCGGGGTGGCAGCGAAGTGGCGATGCCGGCGGTGCCTGTGTGCACCTCCCTGGGGGTCAGCCACGGCGGC
Source organism: Buceros rhinoceros silvestris (assembly GCF_000710305.1). NCBI lineage: Eukaryota > Metazoa > Chordata > Aves > Bucerotiformes > Bucerotidae > Buceros > Buceros rhinoceros. The sequence continues at coordinate 6,643 of NW_010399321.1, read as the reverse complement.
CAGCAGCAGAGCGATGGCCAGCCAGAGGG
>NW_010399321.1:5889-6573 GCF_000710305.1 Buceros rhinoceros silvestris | reverse complement strand
CGGCCGGCCGGCAGCGGAGCGATGGCCAGCCAGAGGGTCCCGGCTTGCACTCTGCTGGGTTTGGAGTCGCAGAAGCCGGGATCTCTGGCTGTCAGAGAAGGTCACAGCCAGTTCTGCAAGAGGGCAGCGAACGGGCCCTTAGGGACGCGGTGTCACCTCTCAGCCCCGCTCCGCTCCCACGCTCCGGCTTTGTGCTGCTATGGCCGGTGTCCTGACTCAGAGATCGGACTGCGTGTCCCTTGACTAAGGGTGACGTGTTACCCGTGCATCCGCACCGGGGGTTGTGGCCCTTTCCCAGGTTTTCCTTTCGCACGTAACGAAAGGTATTTCAACGCCATCGTTATTTTTAAAATTACTCATTTCTTCGACGTAACAAAGTTCTGGTCAAAACCACAATCATGCTGGAGACTCACCCAAAGGGCAACAGTGAAATGCTTTACAAGGACAAGCTCTTGTAAAAGGGTGGAGGCAGTTCCTCAGACACAGAACAGAATAAAAAATACCCAGAGATAAACACACACGGTGTGTACGAACACCTCTACCTGTCTCATAGTATTCTGCAGCGCTTGAAAAGCCACAGCAGGCTTTGGCTACGTGGGTTTTACAGCCAGGTAGAAAAACCTGCTCTTTCTTTAAACCAGAAATGTTCCTGCTTCAGCAGGGAGCCCCCCGTGACAGCCGTAC
>NW_010399321.1:1803-5791 GCF_000710305.1 Buceros rhinoceros silvestris | reverse complement strand
GTTTCCTGCTTCGGCGGGGAGCCCCCCGTGCCAGCCGTACCGCTGTGGGTGCTCCCCACCTTGCGTCCCCTGAGCGCACCCGTCGGTGGCTGCAGCAGACTCCGTGGCTGTGCCCCGCACGTGTGTGAGTGCCGCCTTCTTAACGGGGCGCACGCTGCTGGGGGGGGAGGTGGCGTGTGACCGCGGCAGCACTTTTCCCCTGTCACGCTGATCAAATTTCAAAGAAGTCACAGAGCGCTGAACTGGAACACTCGTCAGGCTGCGCGGTCGGCTCGTGAGCTAGCCCCGCTGGGGAGCTGCAGTCGGCAGGCACAGCGTACGCCGCTGGTGAAGCCCACATTGCAAGTCACCCATGAAGTTCTCCAAGTTGTTTGGGGAGGGAGTTTTGTCTTTTTTTTATTTCCCCTGCCGATGACACTGCTGCCATGGTTTCACAACTTCCTGTTTGAATTCCGAGGCCAGATGTTGGCTTCCCCTGCTTATGGTACACTGAAAAAAGAAAAACCAACCAAAAATTCTGTTTGCTGTCCAAACCCTCTTCCAGGGTTTGTCTCAAGCCAGGCAGCAATCTGTGATGTGTTTAAAACACGGTATCGCAGCACCGGAGCATCCCTTCTCCTGTGCGGGACAAGGTTTGCTCTCTAACTCTACGCCAGCGCCCACTGAGGTGTCGGTGGGTGTCCAGGGCTCTGGCTGAGCTCCGCCGGCACAGTCTCATCATGTGTGGTTCTTCAGCCAAAGCCGGTGACACGGTGGGCTCGCTCACACCGCACACGTACTCGCTGTGAGGTGCTGACTGCCTGGGTCAGAGGGACGAACCTGGCCAGCAGAACCTTTTACCACAGGATCTGGCAGCAAAGAGCGAGGGGAGCGATTGCCCCCGCGGATGGTGTGACGAGGCTGTCTGTCACCACCAAGCACCAGCACAGCCTTCTCTGCTCTGCTGCTGCGGGACCCAGAGGAACGGGGCAGTGCCGACGGTGACCGCGGTGGTTTGTACCTCTGGAGGCAAGTGGGTGCGTTGTGGCACACGATGGGGAGCTCGGCTACGGGTCTCGCGGGTTAGCGATCGTGATGCCAAAAGAGCTGATGTAGTTCGGAGTGTACCAAACCCTTCCGAACCGTGCTACTCCGTTGTTCTGTCACTACAGCTCCTCCATGACGGCTGCCACTGTGCAGGCCGGAGGGGAAGGTCTCTCTGTAATCACCAAAGGTGTTCCAGCAGCACAGCTAACCCTGACGGTGGGTGAAGCTCCCTCCGTCCAGCTCTTCAGATCATGGAGGGCTGCGGCTGAACGAGCCGTCTGTGGGTCCTGCACTGCCCACGGAGAGAGACCCGCCTGTTCAGGAGGAGCCGCCTGCTGTCCTGTAGGTGTGGGTGGCGGGGTAAGAACACTGCACTCTGGCGTAAGAAAATAAATAAAATGTTGTTCTTGCATGATGAGAACCCGTTAAGGAAGACACCAGAGGGGTGGTGGGATGAGTTTTCAAACAAAGGTTGTCTGGGGGTTGTCTTGCAAGATAAAGAGGACAATTGAGAGGAGGAATGGGGCCAGACAGAGCCGATAAAACCTTACACTTGTGAAACTAGGGCCGTTCAAGGGAATGCGGCCTGCCAGGAGCAGCACTGAGCTTGCTTAATAAGCTGTTGAATATCACATTCTCCTGCCAGGGGAGGCATAACTTGGCGGTAATGAGACGTGGGATGCACGAACTTGTATGTAAGGTACGTAAGGTAACATGTAAGAGGCGTGTGGGGTTAGTCTGCGAACCTTGGAGTACCCAGCCAACGGGGAAACAAGGGAGGGACTTTGCAGCCAGGAATAGGGTATAAAACTTCACACCTGGCAAGGTGTCCCTACCGAGCTGGCCACCCACTCTGACAAGGACGTAATAAAGTCAGGCGCTTCATTGTAGAGTCTGGCCTCAGTCTCCTTTGTGAGAGGTTTTCCTCGTTTCCTACACTAGGAACAGCCGCCTGTCAGGGAGCTGTTCCCACCCTCTTAAGGGACAGGGACAGGGACGCATCTCCTCGACGCTGGGAACACACCCTGGAAACGAGTCACTTAGCACTTCTTCTCAAGGCCATAAGAAGAAACTTCCCAAAGCGGAATCGCTCCCTTTGCAGGGCAGTGCTGCAGGTCAGACTGATCCAGGTGAAGACAAAGGCACCGGCGGCACGCAGGTACCGACTGCGCCATCCCACGACACTCTGCGTTTAACCGCGGAGTAGATGTCTCATAACAGACCATGGCAGGAATGTTTATTCTCCATGACTGCAGCTGCAGCTGCCCTTCGACAGCATCACTCTGTACCGCGCCACGCGGCTAAGGACATCAGTGCCAGCAGAGGCGACATGTCCAAGGAGACCTTCAAAACCCGACTAGAGATGCAAAGGACACCTGAAAGGTACCCACACATTCTTAAAAAGCAAAAGGAAGACCGCAGCTGCCCTGATGAGCGCAGTGGGGGTGGCTGGCGACAGAGGACACAGACAAGGCTGAAGCGCTCAAGCTCTTCCTCACCTCAGACCTCCCTGGTAAGACTGGGCTTCAGCCGTCGTGGGTGCCTGAGGCCAGCGGGAAGGTCTGAGCCAGGAAGGCGTACTCCTCCTCGCTGGAGGAGGACCCAGTTCGGGCACATTTAAACCCGGTGGACATTTGTGAGACCGCGACAGATGGAGGGAGATAGCGGTGTCAGCGGGGTGAGGGGGCTGGAGCCTCTCCTGTACAAGGAAAGGCTGAGAGAGGAGGGACTGTTCAGCCTGGAGAAGAGATGACCTGTGGGGGCGTCTCACCAGGGTGTACGGGTGTCTGGAGGGAGGCACTGGAGAAGCAGGCGCCAGGCTTGTCTCAGTAGAGCCTGCTGAGAGGACAAGAGGCAATGGGCAAAAAAGAGAAAGCTCAGAGCCCACCTGAGCACGAGAAAACTCTTATTTCGCTGCGAGAACAGTCAAACACTGGCACAGGTTGCCCGGAGAGGCTGCCTGTACCTTCTGTCCTAAAGACAGTCAGCCCATGATGGGGCACGATCCCGGGCTCTAGGTGGCTCTGCTTTGAAGGGGTCGGGTTAGGTGATCTGCAGTGGTCTCTTCCCACCTCAACCGTTCCGTGATTCTGCAATAAAGCTCGGAGCTGCTGAGGAGCAGCGCTACCCCTGCCACCTGCTGCGCGGGCCGGCTCGCTGCTTCTGCACTTTTTAAAATGTGGCCATTTCCAGTACCCAAAGCACTAATCCACGCCGTATTTCCTCTTGGATGTTAATTCCAGACCAACGATTCACTTTGTGACAAATACTGAACACTTTGGAACTGTTGGGCTTTGGGCACCCAGTCTCCTCGCAGTGATTCCGCAGCATGGTGCTGCCTGTACCCCACAGGTAGGTGACACCGTAGGACACAAATGGCACCGACAAGCTCACTCAGCAAGGAGATTGGATTGGTCCAGTCCCTACCTGTCGGAATCCAAGTCGCCGAACACCCCGAGCCCTCCTGACTTGCGTTACCGGAGGAATTCACACCGCCAGCTCTAGTGCAGCTCTAGTTCTGTGGCTGGAAAGAGCCCAACGAGCTGAAAATTTGTTGTAGACGTGTTACATGTTTCTCCAGGTAGAAGTTTTTCCTCGTACATTCCAGCCCTCCCTACGCTGTGAGAGGAAAGGTCTTGCCCGAGGTACACAGTTGAGTGAGTGAAAGGCTCACGGCCAAAACCCAGGTGTCTGCTCTGAACGGTCGGCACCCACATCCCCGAAGGACACCTCGGACTGTGGGTGTGAAAGCTTTGGGTCTATTTTTAAAGCCTGTATTTACTTATGGCTTCAAAATGCCAGTGCTACAGAACCCCTCTGCTCTCCAAGACGTGGTTCGATTCACGGGCTCCAACTCACCGCTGGTACGCCTTCAGGAACTCAAACCTTTTCCGTAGCTCGCGTTGCTTTGATGACTTTTTTACAAGACAGACCCAGTAGGAGCTAAGGCTCTCCGTAGAAA
>NW_010399321.1:366-1716 GCF_000710305.1 Buceros rhinoceros silvestris | reverse complement strand
TGGACGGCGGCAGGGAGTGAAACCCCTGGCATGAGGCGTCCTGCTGAGACCTGTGTCTGCCGGTGCCTGGGACGGGCTGGAGCTTCCCCTCCGTTCCGTACAGAAGCAGCTGGGGCCCGAGCGGCAAACGCTCATTTCGGCAGGCTGGGGGACTCGTGCTCTTGCGGTTTTCAAAGTGCAGCCCAAAGAGTAGCAACACAACCACTGTGGCCAGGGCTGTGCCCCCACAGAGAACCCCCATCGTGGCGTAAGCTTAACCACAGCACAGCTGCTTTTCATCGAGAAGGAATGCAACTGCTTGGGAAACCACCTTCTTTTTTTTTTTTAAAGCCTTTTAAAGCTTTTCTACCTCTCCAGCTCGCTCTCCTGTGCCATTTCATTCTCCAACCCAAGTCTCACAGGCTCGGTAGATCTCTCATTTCACACAAAGTTACTTTCTCCGGCAGATGCCTGTGGAGGAGCGTTCAGGACTGCCCCACTAAGGTGACCCGCCAGGTCCCAAAACCAGCACACCGCTCCTGAGCGGTGCTTGAGAGGCAGAGCTGACCTCACGGATGGGCTGGAGGTAGGTAACAGTCGGCAAGAGCCATCTACAGGGGTTGTTGGACTGGGCACTCCAAGGGGCTGGTCGGACATAGACACACGGACACTCGCACGGTTTCAGCCCTTGGGAGCAGAGAAGTGAATATTTTTAAGGTTGTTCAAGGAACGTGTGTGCACAGACATGAAAATATCTCCAATTAATTACAGTACAGTCAGTGTTAGTGCTATAATTCAGAAGGGGGGAAACAGAAATGAGGAAACCGAGTTACAGCCAGAGATGCCACTGGAGGAGAGCAGAGAGGAGGGCAGAAGCTGAACCTCACACAGGCGTTCGGCAGCGCCAGGAGCTGCTGGACCAGTCGTGTGACAGCCTGACAGGACATGACCTGTTAGCAGTACCTTAAAGCTTGCGGAGTAACCAGGAGATGTCAGCACTGTTTCTTCTCTGATATCGGGGGCCTCTGCAAGGAGGGGACTGGGAAGACTGGTGAGCAGTCAAGGTGCATGGGAGCCAGCCCCAGCTCCCCAAGTCCCTGCTGATGACCGTAAGGGCACAGTGCCCCTCCCTCCAGTTTTGACAACGCTGAGTTGTTTGATGTGCAGCCACCCGGGAACAAGGTCTGTCATCTGCTCTGAGAAGGAGGTAAGTTGAGGCAGGGCTGTCTCCGCACCGAGCCTCCACAGCACGCCTGAGCCGACCCTCTGCTGCTCGCTCTCTGGGGCTCCCTGCCCCGGTGGCAGCCTGAGTGGACTCTGCTTGCTCTCACCCCCGCCAGCTACGTACACGTTGAGCTGCAGATCAGAGCA
>NW_010399321.1:0-236 GCF_000710305.1 Buceros rhinoceros silvestris | reverse complement strand
CTCCGGGCCCCTTCTCCAGACGGCTCTCCTCGGGGACCTCGGACCCAGCCTCTGGCCGCACAGCTCTGGAGTCAGGGACTGCAGCTCAGACTCCTCACGGACACGGGGCAGGAGAGGTGGGGCTGGCTGGTCCTGCCAGCACAGATGGTGTGGTTTTATTTAGCAGTGTGGAGGGGAGGAAAAAAATAGAAAAAACCCAGCAAACACCCTATTTATTTTATATTTTATTTTATTTT
>NW_010399320.1:9889-11637 GCF_000710305.1 Buceros rhinoceros silvestris | reverse complement strand
CTTGAGGAGCCAGGGGGCTGCCCACAGCCCTGCCAGCTCCTCGCCTTCACGCTGAGGGTTGACGCGATGCCCCAGCGGAGCTTCCCCACCCATCGGGCGCCCCACCCCTGTGTTGGGCTGGGAACCAGTGGACGTGGGTGGAAGCAGTGAAGGAGACCGAGCTGGAGCACGTCCCAGCCCAGAGCTGATCCCAGCATGGGCCAAGCGGTGCTATGGGGAGCATCTAGACCTCCTTAGCCATTCTGAAACCCACCAGCCTCTGGTCACCTCTCTTCCCCAGCTCAGCTCACCCCTCCCTGCCTTGGGCTCTCCCCTACAGCCCACCCGCCTCTCTGCCTCCTCCATCACGCCTATACTGGGGTGAAGAGCAGAGGCAGAGCAGACCCATCCCCTGCCTCTCCCTAAGTCCTCCAAGAGCTCCAGCCCCCTAGCCTGACAGTCCCCCCTTTGGTACATCGCCTTCACCCACAGCCTCACGCAGGACTCATCACCTCTTGTTCTCCACCCCTTTGGACACCCACCCCATCCCCCCACTGGCCAGATCAACAGGATCCGCATCATTGGTCCGATTTTTTTAAGCGGGGTGATCGGTTAAACTGCGAGAGAGAGATTCAGACCAGAGAGAAGAAGAAATTGTTGATGCTGAGGGGGGTGAGACCCTGGCCCAAGTTGCCCTGAGAACCGGCAGAAGCCCCATCCCTGGCACCGCCCCAGGTCAGGTTGGCCCCTGGGGCTCTGAGCCCCCTGCTCTGAGTGCAGATGTCCCTGCTCCCTGCAGGGGTTGGACTGGGGGAGCTTGAAAGGTCCCTTCAGCCCAAACCAGTTTGGGATTCCATGAGTTCACCCCACTTCCCATTTGCTCCTCCACCCTTTGTGCTTCTCCTTTCCCTGTCTGGGTGGGGGCCTGACACCCACCTGCACTGGGAAACCTCTCAACGCAGGGCTTGGGGTCGTGGTGCCACCAGTGCTGACGATCCCTCGGCAGAGGGAAACGGGACGAGCGTTTCCGCTCAGGCCTGGCCAGTTCGGTGCCTGCAGCTCACCTGGTGCCCAGGTGGGCGGGTGTTGCTCACATGAAGGTCTGGCCCATCCAATCTTTGGCGTGTTGGTGGTGGCCAACAACACTCATCCCATCTCTTGGATGGACAAACTCTGCCGATGAGCCTGGGACAGCGCGTTGGGGGTTAAAATGTGGGATTTAACATCTTGGCCAGTACTGTTATGAATCATTTCACAGTGGCCCATCATGGATATCGATTTTTTTAATCACGTGGTTTCCTCCACACCAAGCCCGGGTCAGCAGTACCTTGCTGAGGGTTCTCCCCGAGCCTCAGGGAGAGCTGACACTTGGGATGCTCCGTGTGTCCCCAGCCACTTTTCGAAGCCGAGTACTCTGAGATCCTCCTCTGCAAGAACGAGCTCCACGATGCCCTGAACAACCTGTCCCACTGGGTGAAGGACGAGCACGTGGACAAGAATCTGGTAAGGAGGAAGATGAGGGGGAGGATGGAGGGGAAGGACCCACCTGCCCACATCGGGTGTGATGCTGGGTGGAGATGGTGGTACAGTGAAGCATTCCTGATGCAGTGGGTGTCCTGCAGGTGACCCGGCTGGACTCGGCCTTCATCCGCAAGGACCCCTACGGAGTGGTGCTCATCATTGCGCCCTGGAACTACCCCATCCACCTCCTGCTGGTGCCCCTCATTGGGGCCATCGCTGCCGGTGAGATGAACTCGCCCAGAGGACCT
>NW_010399320.1:6586-9837 GCF_000710305.1 Buceros rhinoceros silvestris | reverse complement strand
GGTGGTTGTCCTCGTTGCGCCCTGGAACTACCCCATCCCCCTCCTGCTGGTGCCCCTCATTGGGGCCATCGCTGCCGGTGAGATGAACTCGCCCAGAGGACCTGGGCGCTGCCAAGGGCACCTAGTCCCCTGGCTGGGTGCCAGAAGGGCTGGCTGTCACCACGTGACTGCTCTGACATCCTGTTGATCACTCCCCCAGGAAACTGTGTTGTCATCAAACCCTCAGAGATGACCAAGAAGACTGAGAGACTTGTAGCTGAAGCGCTGCCCAGCTACCTGGACAAGGTGAGAAGCTCTTCCTGTCCCTGTCTCACAGTTGTGGTGTTCCCTGGGGACAGGGACACAGTGTAGACCTGGGTAGATGCTGGCAGTGGGTGACCCTTCCTCTTATGCTCCAGGACAGCTTTGCCGTGGTGACCGCTGATGTGCAGGAGACCACTCAGCTGCTGGAGAACAAGTTCGACTACATCTTCTTCACTGGTATGTCCTGCGGGGACACTCCAGGCCCACCCTCTCTTCAAAGAGGCGTTGGGCTGCCCCAGCCAGCCGGGTGTGGATCTGTTGGGAGGTCTCTGGGCTCACGCTGCTCCCCCGGCCCACAGGCAGCTCCTCGGTGGGGAGGAGCGTGATGGCGGCCGCTGCCAAGCACCTCACACCAGTGACGCTGGAGCTGGGGGGCAAGAACCCCTGCTACGTGTCTGACAACTGTGACGTGCAGAACGTGGCCCGGCGGGTGACCTGGGGCCGTTTCTTCAATGCGGGGCAGACCTGCATCGCGCCCGACTACGTGCTCTGCAGCCTGGAGATGCAGGAGAAGCTGCTGCCCGCCCTGCGTGAGGCCATCACCGAGTTTTATGGCCCCAACCCCCAAGAATCCCCCGACTTTGGTCGCATCGTGGGCGACAAACAGTTCCAGCGGGTGCAGGTGCTGCTGCGCAGTGGGCGCGTGGCCATCGGAGGACAGACAGACGCAGAGACACGCTACATCGGTGAGGGATTGAGCTTCACGTAATTCTTCGTCCTTGCATGGAGTGGACTTGGGTTTTCAAGAGGGTGTCACAGCTGGAGGGCAGGTTCTAGAGGGAAGTGACACTTAGGGAAGGTTTGCTTGGGAATCGGGGGGCTTGGCAGGGTGCCCTGTCTTAAGGGAGATACAGGTCTTGGGGAGGGGACCAAGGTGTCCTCTCCAACCTCTGCCCATGGCTGATGCCTTCGGATTTCTTCCTCTGCAGCCCCCACAGTGCTGGCGGACGTGCAGCCCTCTGATCCTATCATGCAGGAGGAAGTCTTTGGCCCCATCTTGCCCATTGTCATCGTGGCCACCGCGGACAAAGCCATTGACTTCATCAACAGCCAAGAGCGGCCGCTGGTCGTGTACGCCTTCTCCTCCAATGACAAGGTACGGCGTGAAGCCAGGGCTACGCCTACCCCATGCTCCTTGGTTGGTTCGTGCTCCAGCAACAGCCCTGGCTGTGGGGGAAGGATTGGAGCTGGAGGGGCGGGAACAGGGTGCGAGACCCACCCCATCTGCACTGCTTTCTTCCCAGGAGGTGAACAAGGTCTTGGAGCGGACAAGCAGCGGTGGCTTCTGCGGCAACGACACCCTGATGCACTTTACATTGAACTCACTGCCCTTCGGTGGCATCGGTAGGTCCAAATCTCCCAAGCAGGGGAGCCTGAGCCATGTTGGCCATTGTGAGGAAGGGTCCCGGGGGGGACAGGGCACCCAGGTCTAGACCCCAGGTCCAGGAGGTTCAACGGTTTGTGGCAAAACCCTTCTGCACCTGGTAGGACCCTTCCCTGTGCCAGGCCTGTGCTCTCAGGCTTTGCAGCCCTGTCTCCGCTGAAAACGCGTGGAGCTCTCTGAGGTTCCTTCTCTCCATGTTCCCTACGTGTGCGGGAACGTCTGGTTTAAAAGGTTGGGATTTCTGAATGTGGCCACCATAGGAACATCTCCAGACCTTCCTCTCCACATGCAGTTGCCTCTGTAGGGTGCCAGCAGCTGGCCTGTCACACCCATCCTGCTGCCAGGCCACCCCTTTCCTCTGCAGGAGACAACTGGGAAGTTGTCACTTATCCACAGTTTTCAGGAACTTTGAGTTCCAGTTTTTGGTGGATCCTCCATTTTGGAGCCCGCATCTGAAGGCAGCGCCAGTTCCCAGAGGTTATAGAAGCTCCTGAAGTCCAGTATCACGTAAAACCCTTGAGGAGTGAACAGGGGACCCGGACCGCAGCCTAGGAGGATCTTTGGACCCCAAGAGGGTTAAAAACTTTACAAACACTTGCCATCGTCCCACCTCAGCACTAACCAGTCACCCAGGGGGGATATTTTAAGGCCAATCTATTGATACGTGGAATTTCTGATGGTCCTTGCTGTGGCTTCACGTGAGGCTTTTGTAGATCAGCAGACCCTGGAAAGGTCTAAATCTGATCCTGAACCTTTTGCTGAAGTTTCCCTCTGGAGAAGGGCAGCCGAGGGGGGCTGTCACTCCCTGTCCCGCCGTCTCCTCTATACCCACGCTGGCCACCAGCCTGTGGTTTTAGCTTTATGCTTAAATTCAAGCAATGCTAGAGGATTCCTGCAACGTGAAGCAAGGAGGTAAATACCAGCCCCAAGCTGGAGCTCTCCTGGTTCAGCTGATCAGTGTGACCCGGAGCTCCCATGGGATGGCTTCTGTCCAGAGCTCCAGCAGAACAACCCTCTCAAAGGCTTCAGATCAAAGCTGAGCCTGGTCCTACCTTTTCCCACCACAACCCTCAGTAGATGCATGAGTAAGAATGGGGCAAGCACGCACGATATTGCTTCCCCAAAGCCTTCCAGCCTCGGGTGATTTGCTGAGCCAGAAGATCCTTCGGGTTCGGTAAGGGAGCGCTGGACTCCGTGGACTTACCCAACCTCTCCTCGAGTCCAGAGGAACGTTCAGCCGCTGCCCCTGGGGTGCAGCGGTCCATAGCTCGTGGGCAGGAACAGCGCTTGAGGGCTGGTGCTCCCCCCGGGCTGTGTCTTTTCTGGTCTCTGATTCTCCTGGGTTGTTCCAGATGTCTATTTAGGCTGAAAAGCCATGTCCAAAAGTGCTCCTCTCTTCCTCCGGAGAGGAAGGAGTCTCGGTAACGGCGACACCCACTTTTGATCAGATGATCTTTGCTACCGTGGGAAACCCAGCCCCCATTCTCCTTCGGAGGAGTGGCCGCTCAGCTGGCCAGCAGCCACCGCCGACGTGGGGGAGGTTAACCAGAACGCACGCGACGGA
>NW_010399320.1:5285-6540 GCF_000710305.1 Buceros rhinoceros silvestris | reverse complement strand
CAGCTGGCCAGCAGCCACCGCTGACGTGGGAGATGTTAACCAGAACTCACGCGACTGACCAGGATTTGCATTTTACCAGGAAGACTGACCAGCTCGAGCTGACCCACAGCATTTTATCGCAGCGGTCATCAGCACAGAGCCGGACTTCCTCGATTTCTGCCCTTTCCCCACCTGCTGCTGGACAACCAGCTTTCACCCCCCAACAGCCCCTTCCCCCGACCTTGGGGATGGGTCTCATCCTCACCAAAGCCACCCTAACCATCACCCCTCTCCCCTCCCGGAGACTGGAGCCAGCGTGGAGGGGATGTGTTTTGGTGGGTAGGGAAGCTCCAGTGCCCCAGCGATGCCCTTCCTGGTCGCTCTGGCACCAGCTGGGGTTTCGTGATCAAAAAAGGGGGGTTGGGGTTTGGGGGTTTTTTTAGTTTTAGTTTTTAGTTTACAGATTTAGTCAGAAGAGAACAGAAAGTCGAGGGGGGACGTAGGAGGCAAAACGAGCATTGAAGATGAAGAAATGAAACTAGTTTTCTTCACCGAGTGTTTTAGGTGCTCAAGCACCCATGGAGATGGGGACACACCTCCCAGCATCCTCGAGGGCACCTGTTAAACAAGCTGTACCTGTATCAGGCCGGTGTGACATGGAAGGCTCCAGCCTTTGCCCGGTCTCCTCGGCTCACAAATCCTCCCTGGTGCTGTCCCTCCCATCAGGAAGACGTTTTGTGATGCTCTTATTCTCTGAATGTGGTTTAACACGATGAGCTTTGCACCAGGGCTGGACGTGGTCCCTGAAACAGTGACATCTGGACTGCTGAGAGTGTTCTTGGGCACCTTTCCTCTCCCCAGCCTGGTTTTCCTCCTCCAGACATCCCTCGAATCGAGTGTCTGGCTGGGCCACCTCCATGGTCCTCTTGGAATCACTCTCTGGGGAAGCTCGGCCACGGCCGGCCCTCCCCTGGTGTTGGGAAGGAGCTGGATGAAGACATGGCGCTGTCCCCAGACACAAGCGGTTCCCCCTGCTCCGTGCTGGCTGCGAGAGAGAGCTGGCAGCTTGATTTTGGGCTTGTAGACCCAATGGTGAGCGACATCCACCCACCAAGCAGGTGACCTGTGCTGTGTGTTTGCAGGGAGCAGCGGCCTGGGGATGTACCACGGCAAGTTCACCTTCGACACCTTCACCCACCACCGCGGCTGCCTGCACCGCAACATGGGCCTGGAGACCCTCAACGCCCTGCGCTACCCCCCCTACAGCCAGCCGAAG
>NW_010399320.1:4529-5125 GCF_000710305.1 Buceros rhinoceros silvestris | reverse complement strand
CACCCTGTTCTGAGGGTCCCCGCCGCCACCATGATGTCTCCTGCCGTTGGTCGTGGAGGTCATGGTGGCCACACGCAATGAAAGGTGTTTCCCTGCCACTGGTGGCCTCCTGTGTGATTCCCTTCCAAGGGAACCCACCAGAGCATGGGATGGAGCCGCTGGCCAGTAAGAAGGAAGAAAACTGGGGAGGGGTGAGGCCAGCGGGAGGGAGGGGCAGGGCCCCACAGGGACTCCCTATGCCCCACACGTCTCTGCAGCCCCACACAGGTCCCAGAGCTCTTTGCTGGCTCTATGGGTTCCAGCTGCCTCCTGCTCCATCACTGCTGGCCCCTCCACCAGTGGAGGGGGAAAGGGAAGGGCTGGTGGGGTGCTCTGGGGATCACAGAACTGTTTAGGTTGGAAAAGCCCTTCCAGCTCATGGAGTCCCAGTGCTCCCCCAGCACTGCCCAGTCCCCGCTGCCCCCTGTCCCCCAGCAGCACCTCCACATGGCTGGGAAACCCCTCCAGGGACGGGGACTCAACCACCTCCCTGGGCAGCCTGTTCCAATGCTTAATGACCCTCTCTGTAAAGAAATTTTTCCTAATCTCCAACCTGA
>NW_010399320.1:0-4232 GCF_000710305.1 Buceros rhinoceros silvestris | reverse complement strand
GAGTGCTCGCCAGCCCCTCGTCCAGATCATTGATAAAGATGTAAAGAGGACAGGCCCCATCAGAGAGCCCTGAGGAACACCACTGGTGACTGCTCCCTGTCTCTGTCTTCCCGTTCGAGGAGCTGGGCAACCAGAGAACTACTGCTCTGACTGCTAGTGACTGAGGCAAACCAGGTATTCAGCCCCTCAGCCTTCTCCTCATCCTGGGTCACTCCGTCTCCCCCCACATCTGGTAGAAGAGGGAGATTCTCCTCAGCCTGTTTTTGCTGTTCACATATTTCTAAAAACATTTTTTATTGTCTTTCATGGTGGTGGCCAGGCTAAACTCTAGCTGGAGACATTCAGCACCTTAGCCTTTTCCTCATCCTGGGTCACTACGTTTCCCCCTGCATCCAGCAAAGGATGGAGGTTCTCCTCAGCCCTCCTTTTGCTGTTAATGCCTTTATAGAAACATTTTTTACTGCCTTTTATGACTGTGGCCAGACCAAGTTCTAGTTGGGCTTTAGCCCGTCTAATTTTCTCCCTCCGTAACCTCTCAAAATCCTTGTAGCTTTCCTGAGTGGTTGCCCCTTCTTCCCCACAGGCCAGAGACTCCTTTTCTTCCTGAGCTCCAGCCAAACACCTGTTGAGCCAGGCTGCTCTTCTACCCCACCAGCCCGTCTCACGGCACACCAGGTACTCTTGTTCTTGCGCCTTACTCTTGTTCTTGCGCCTTACTCTTGTTCTTGCGCCTTACTCTTGTTCTTGCGCCTTACTCTTGTTCTTGCGCCTTACTCTTGTTCTTGCGCCTTACTCTTGTTCTTGCGCCTTACTCTTGTTCTTGCGCCTTACTCTTGTTCTTGCGCCTTACTCTTGTTCTTGCGCCTTACTCTTGTTCTTGCGCCTTACTCTTGTTCTTGCGCCTTACTCTTGTTCTTGCGCCTTACTCTTGTTCTTGCGCCTTCCTGGACTCCTCCACCCTTCAGCGCTGCCTCCCGAAGGATTCTGTTGTCCCATCTCCTAAACCGGTCAAACTCTGCCCTCTGGAAGTCCAAGGTAGCAGTCGTACTGACTCCCCCTCCCTACTGACTCCCCCTCCCTACTGCCTCCGGAACTGAAAACCTGACCGTCTCATGATTGCTGGGGCCAAGATGGCTTCCAACCTTCCCATCACCCCCAGGTCCTTCCCTGTTCACCAACAGCAGGTCTAGCAGGGAGCCTTCCCTGGCTGGCTCCCCACCAGCTGCAAGTTCTCTTCCACATGCTCCCAGAACCTCCTGGGCTGGCTCCTCTCTGCTGTGTTGTATTTCCAGCAGACGTCCGGTCAGTTGAAGTCCCCCGCAAGAACAAGTGTTGGTGATGGTGAAACTTCTCCCAGCTGCTCACAGAACATTTCATCCTCCTCTCCGTCCCGGCTGGGTGGTCTGTTGGGCTGGCTCCTCTCTGCTGTGTTGTATTTCCAGCAGACGTCCGGTCAGTTGAAGTCCCCCGCAAGAACAAGTGTTGGTGATGGTGAAACTTCTCCCAGCTGCTCACAGAACATTTCATCCTCCTCTCCGTCCCGGCTGGGTGGGCTGTAACAGACTCCCACCGTGATACCTGCCCTGCTGGCCTTCCCCCTTGATTCTCCCCCATAAACGCTTGACCTTTTCATCGCCATCCTTAAGCTCTAAACAACCAAAACACTCCCTAAAGCACACAGCCACTCCTTGGCCTCTCCCTCCTGGTCTGTCCCACCTGAGGAGCTGGTAGCCACCCAAGGCAGCTCTCCAGTTGTGTGAATCAACCCACCACGTCTCCACGCTGGTGGCCGTATCGTAGTCTGCGCGCTGCACAGTGGCTCCCAGCGCCTCCTGCGCAGTGCCCATGCTGTGGGCACTGGTGTAAAGGCCCTTCACTTGGGCTGTTGATCCCGTCACCTTTTTGGGGACAGAAGATCTAACTCCTGCCTGACTATTCCCAGGCGCTACCACGATTCCTGGGTCATCAGGAGCCCTTGTGCCTGTGCTATCGCTTGGCACCCCATCCTCTGCCTCCACCTGGGCAGACCCAAGGACCTTGCCAGGACACTGTCCCTCAGACATTGATGTGCTGCTCTCAGGCTCAGCTCCAGCAAGCCTGGTTTTATCCCTTTCCCCCTTCAAATCTAGTTTAAAGCTCCTCCAATGAGCTTGATTGCAGGGCAGGGAGGCTGGCTGTCACCTCCTGCTGCCTGTGTCACACCCTCCTTGGAGACTTTACTCAACCCACCCACAGCAAGTTCCTAGGAACTCTCTCCTCCGGAATCCTTGAGCTGGGAGAATGCCAGTCTGTCCCGCCTTTCGCCCTCTTCCTTTAGAGCTCAAGGGCTCTAAATTCCCTCGGGTTATTCGAACACCTTGCAGCCAGGGCAGGCAGCTGATCCGGAGGACAGGGACAGGTAAGGTGCCAGCAGGGACAGGAGCAGCATTTTGGAGGGGGCTGGCCTCCAGAACCCCTCTCTGCTCTGTCCCAGCTGCTCTGGCTCCATCTTGGTGGGTTTCTGGGCTCCATTCCTCCAGGTCAGCTCCTCCTCCCCTCCAGGCCTGCTACCTGTGCTTCGAAATGAGAGAAACTGAGTCAAACCCAACCCACTGCTTCTCAAGAACAAAATCCCGTTAAACATGTCCCACCTAGCGTGGTGCATGGTCCTGGGGAGCAGAGGGACATGCCAGGTTGCTCCTTCACCAGTGCTGCTTCATCCCCCAGCTTTGGGTGGGGGCTGGCTGTACTGGGAAAAGAGATCCTCCTCCCTGCCAGCAAACCTCACCCACTGCCAGGACAGAAGGGAAGTGGGTGCCTTTGCCCACTGGCCCCTCAGCTGCATCACCCTGCCCATGCTCCGGAGTTTTGCCCCATGGTCAGGTCTGGATGTTCCTCATCTGACCCACAGTGCTCAGAGCCTCCTCTCGGGATGAGTCCCCACGCAGAGCTGGTGAAGCACCTGCGGGCAGCTTGGCTCTCGGGGAAGACGCGGCCCATGGAGTACCGCGTGGCCCAGCTGGAGGCCCTGGGACGTTTCCTGGACGAGAAGAAGGAGGACATCCTGGAGGCCACTGCCGCCGACATGGGCAAGGTGAGACCATCACAGCCAGAGCAGCTGGTGGGGAGGGCTTCCCTTCCCATCACATGGTCTTTCCACCCTCGCTGCCTCTTTCTTTCATTTATGAAACTGTTTGTCTACCCAAGTCTCTACCCGTCCCGTGGTGGGGCTGGGCATGTGCTTGGACCCCGGCCAGGGTCAGCCTGTGATATCTGGGGAGTGCTGGCCTTTGTTTCTTGTGCTTATCTTCAGCTTAGGCTTCGGGGATGCTCCTGGGTGGGGAAACCCTCCAGCAGCTCCCTTTGGCCGCACAGCACTGGGATGAATTAACTCCACCAAGAGCAACTGGGGGCCCTTGTTGCCATCCCCACTTCCGGAGCTGTGTCTGCATCGTGCTGTGTCTGGTGTACCTGAAGCTCCGGAGATACCAAATCCCTGTCTCCAACTGTGACCTTCTACTCTCTGGGGAACCTGCCAGCGCGGGGCCAGGCAGCGTGCCGTGATGCGGGTGGCACACTGGAAGGGTGGCTGTGCCATCCATGGGGTGTCCCCTGGGGGCGTCTGCCCCAGCAGAGCCGGTCATATCCTGCTGTGGCTGCCAGGTGGCTCCATGCTGACCACGGTGAGGTGGCCACGGGGCTGTGCCCACAGCAGTGGCCGTGATGACGTCCTGTGTGTTCCCAGCCGCCCTTTGAAGTGGAGCTCTCTGAGATCTCCGTCTGCAGGAGTGAGCTCAACCACACGCTCAACAACCTGAGCAGCTGGATGAAGGACGAGCACGTGGACAAGAACTGGGTAAGGGGCGGTGGTTGGCCTGGGGACACACACGCAGGGGAATGGGACATGCAGGGGGATGGGACATGCTGCCCTTCCCTCCGCAGGTAACACAGCTGGACTCGGCCTTCATCCGCAAGGACCCCTACGGAGTGGTCCTCATCATCGCGCCCTGGAACTACCCCATCAACCTCCTGCTGGTGCCCCTTATCGGGGCCATCGCTGCTGGTGAGGATGGGCTGTGTCCCTGCCATGCCAGAGAGTACCAAAACTGCACTGGGGTGGTGTCCTGTGTCCTCCCTCACATGGGAATGGGGTGATGATGGTGGGGCTGCACTGGGAGCCGATTGTCTGCTCCCCAAGAGCAAGGTCCTTACCAGGAGGGAGCTCCTGTCCTGCAGGTAACTGCGTGGTCATG
>NW_010399319.1:27925-30486 GCF_000710305.1 Buceros rhinoceros silvestris | reverse complement strand
ATAACATTAGGCAATTTTACCTTGTTCTTTTCTGTACCACTCTTCCTAGAGAATTCTGTAAATTTGTAAACTAGCAGATCCTTTTTTTTTAGCTGAGATACAGCTAGATGGGTATTTTTCAATCTTTCAGACATCCTATAAGGTCTAAAAGATCTTTGTGGGACATGGGGAAGAGGAAATAGTCATTGCTGTGTAAATTAAAGTCATAGGACTATCTGTAACACAAGTCAAGTTTTATAGTATTTGAGCTCCACTGCATTTGATCAAATAGTGTCAGATAAAAACTGCAAACACATAAGTGTATAGATTTGTTTGCTGGTACTTCTACAATTACTTTGTTGTTTTAGTAACTGAAGTTTGATGACTGTAGCAGATTGCCGTTAGCGCAGTAGCCTGTAGTGATGTGACCTTGGTTTATAGAGTGGATTCTCGATTAAGCATTTATTAGAAGTTTTATAGCTTAACAGAGGTTAAATTTGATCATCATCTAATGTAACAAATGGAAGTCCAGTGATTTTATGCTATGAAAGTGGAAAAATGCACAAGGGAAGAGAAAAATATAATATAATACAATGATGTATTATTTCCTAAAGCAATCAAGAGAAGCTTATTATTTCTAAAGCATTAACAGAAGAAAGTTGTTAATTTTGGTATTTGTGTAATTCTTAAGTTCCTGGAACTATAATTTACTCTTTTGCAACTATTGTAGCAATTGAACAGAAACCATTTCCTGCCCTTAAGGAACATAATATTATATTAAAGTAGAAATTAAAGTGTATTAGACACTGTGATTTACAGATTTATGTCCAAATACAAATTATATGCACTCTGAATTTCTCATTTCTTGACCTTTAACACAAAGTTTTCCTTTTAGTAGTTTAAATATTTAAAAGACTGCTTGGTTAGTGTAAGAATATTTACTGCAAGCAAGTTTTATATTAATAAATATAATTTTAAAAATTAAATTATTACTTGTCTATATAATATCTATTCATAAGAGTTATTTTAGGAGATCTCCAAAGATTGCCTTCTGAAAAGGAATGGTTTATATGTTTTGAAGATTTTACAGTTCTTATTACTGCACTTGCTTGCTTTTCTGAAAAGTATGATGTAAAACTATTAATATCAAAACCTTGGAGCTGATTATCCAGAAAGTGTCAATTTATTTCAATTTTTGCAGTTCAAAATACACCTTCATCCTTTCTGAGGAAGAATTCCTTCTTTTTAGCTCTAACAGTGTCTGGTTACATACCACATCTATGTATTCTAGCAAGAATTTTGAGTCCTCAGTACTCATCAAGTTTTATTTTGTAGACTTGGGAGTAAATTTATTCTGAACTGCTGCTGCATAACAGAAGAGAACTTTCTCGAAGAAGTTTCTAGCTCTATAATTTTCCATGGAAAAGGCCTGTAAGTCAACCACTACTTCGGCATTTCAACCTTTTTTCTTTAATGGTATTTTTCAAGATTTTTTTTTTAATGTTTAAATATGGAGGGGGCTTGGCTCAATCACATGCATGGCTTTCTGTGCAAACATCAGACAAGTGACAAAAATGATAATGATATCTCCAGATATTGTTCCAGATGTATGTTCTGCCTTTGAAAAACAGACCTTGTTTCAGCACTGCTATCTCCCTTTTGCTTTGGAAATAAACCAAGCCAAAGCGTTCCCTGGCTCAGATGCCAAAGTCTAAGAGACCACAGTCATCGTCTTGCTCATGCAGATTCAGAGGGACTTAACATGAGTGTGGGGGTTTTTTTTTTTGTTAATTCACAGGATATTATTTCTATTTCTCCGGTTTATTAAGGCCTTTTACTATTGAGAGAACAGCAAAGTAATGCGGATCGTGTGAATTCAGGTGTAGATTGTTTTCAATAGCCTACAAATCATAAAATGTAATCTTCTCTTTTAGTTCCCAGTTCATAATACTAAATGGTTTAGAAAATTGTATTAGGTAATTTTCTCTATTGCATTTGATGTAAATTGCACTAATATCGTGAAGTGCTTTTGTTTAATGTATTCTTTGTAAGTTAGATAAATGAAGGTTTCTGAAGGATGGAGTTAGATGAGACTCATTATGATGAACAAGACCACATTAAATATGGTTAATTCTCTGGACTAGTGGTGCCAAGCCAGGTAACTTCACCGTTCCTTGTAAGACTGTTTTGCTTTTCTGTATGTTGAAGGAAATTTCTTCAGTTATGTACACATCACCTAGTATGTTTTTTTCTTGAATCTCACAAAATTGTCATCATTTGCCAGTGACAGTTTTCCCATAAGGATAATGATGATCTTGCACATTATGTAGTTTTGAAAAATAAGAGGACACCAGAGAGTGAGACCATAAAGGACAACATGTACATACTTTATAACTTCTGCATTTAGTGACCACTGGCCATGGGCACTAGATTTGTCATACAATCTGAAACACGGATCATGTCTACCTTTTGCCCACTTTGAGTAAGGAAGAAAAAGTACTTTTCCATCTGCCAGGCCTCTGGAGTGGTGAATGCCAGCGGAACCACAATTCATTTGTGGCCTAAACTAGGTGCAGGCATTC
>NW_010399319.1:19807-27799 GCF_000710305.1 Buceros rhinoceros silvestris | reverse complement strand
AAGGAGAACTCCTCATCATCATTTAATATAGTTAGGGGTTAGGGCTGGGATGGCCACTAGACAAATGACAGATGTTCTCTATGAATCCCTCTCCCTCCCCAAAGGGGAAGAGAAAGGGAATAAGGGAAGAGACTTATGAATTGGAAAAGAAAATTGAAACTCCTTTAATGAGAATAATAACAATAATAAAATGAAATATATACGAATATGTATTAAATTAATATTGAACCTCCCCCCAATGGCAATCACATCACCGTCACCACTGAAGCTGTGGGCAGATGCTGGGAAGATCCCAGCCTGGACTTAGCAGCAGATGGGAACCAGATGTAGGAGCTGGATTCTAGAACTGGATCCAGGAACGCACGTATTGGAATCGAAGGCAGAATGGACAGAGTCATCCTTGGGTACCAGCCATTGAAGAAGAGAGCTTGACCCTTGTGATCCCTCAGCTTTATACTGAATGTGACGTCTATGGGATGGAACACCTTGTCACCTTTAGGGTCACCTGTCCTGTCCGCTCCTCCCCACAGCTGCAGCCTCTCACTTACTGTACCCCCACCGTGGCACACAGGATTTAGCAGTGACCTTGGTCTGCACAGGAGCAAGTGTAAGCCAGAGCCTTTCTGCATCCCCGTCCCTGGTAGTGACTGTAAACATCAAGTGCTGTCACTGGTAGAAGCAGATGCTGTCTGCAAAAATATGCCGTTAACTTCAGACAGTGCAGTCACTTAGAAGAGAGTGAAAAGTTAGCTGGAAAGTGAAATCACTGAACAGAATTAGTTCTGTTCTAACTCAAACCAGGTCAAATCCTTCTGATTCTCTAAATGCTCTGAATGGATTCAGGAGACATTAAGTCTGACACTGCAAACATACGTAGAAACCATTAATGGTAATGAGTTTCCTTTAATAATGAACTCAGAATTTGGGATTCCTACCGTTATCAAAGCCATGGTTCACTTACTAAAATTTCTGTTATTCTTTCTGTGTAATCCTCACAATAAGGGATTGCTGGAGTTTAATGGGTCTATAGAAATACAAGGCAGATCACGTTATTTACTGCAGATGAGAACTGTTTGAAGTCCAGCACTACTTGTGCATTCAGTGCATGGCATACCATTTAGACTTTTGTCACTCAAATACCCAGATTTCTTTCTTATCCACTCCTTGGCCACTGAAGCCAAACCACCCACTTGTATTCAAACTGTTTGTGTAAAATAAACAAGCAATTAATTGATAATTAGAATGGAACAAATTAATATAATAAAGCAAAGAATTAATTCAACAAGTACTCGATGTGAAAAAAAATATTCTCTCCTTTGCCTTAATATAAAACATTACTTATATATTCTAATAACTTATGAAAATATTTTGATTGTCCAGAATAATAAATCTTGAAGAAAATGGATCATGCTGATCATGAAGCTTCACGCTGTTTTTTTCTTTTGAAAATGAAAATGCTCTCAGAAAAACTAAATCAGAAGATCATTTTTCAGAAAGCAGTCGGAGGTGATGCTTATCTTAACAAGAATTTTGATTTTGGTCTGTTGGCCCTCATATTTTCAATTATTTTTTATGGTTTAATGCCAAATCATTCTTTAAATTGATTTTTGAGTGCTTGTGTTAGATGCAGTCTTGACAGCTAGTCACAAGTGATACTGTTGTTACCATTAGAAATAAATATTTTGGTATTAAGCAGGATTTAAAATAGACTTCTTCTGTATTAGTTTACACACTGTGAGGGGCTGCAACTAAATCATGAAAGCCAAGCATCTGGACAGTCTACAACCTGAAGAATGTCCTCAAATCAGGAGTGAGTCTGTGAACACACATGGTCAGAACGTGGCAACTGTGACAGGTTCAGGGCACCTTTCGGGGACGGGCCCCTGAGGATGTGAGGGTTAGGAAGGACAGGGCATGTGCCCTTTATCATGCCACCTCTTGCACAGATTTGTTGAGTGTCACCATGCTGAAATGAGCTTCTGATGAATCATCATACTGTTCATTGCTCTCAGTCCCTTGGACCTGGTTTCAGACTCAGAAATTGCGTGTTTTGGAAAGTTTTTGTTATGTTGACTTCATTCTGAGTGAACTTTCTATCACTGTAGTCCTACAGTTTTTTCTTCCTATGGCTTCTGCCACTGGAATCCAGTAATAAAATTGAATCTTGTGTATTTGTGGTAATCTTTGTGTTTAGTCTTTTTCCACAAGATTATTTTTATTATGATTCATTAACTGCATGTTAATTCATAAATTATTCCCTCTAATTTATAAAGTAGGGATGTGTATGTTCATAACTGGCTAGAACAAAAAAAGGAGTAGTTGAATTATTGTTATAGAAATAAGAAATATTCATGAGAAAGCAGAAAGTAATCACAGACTTCATGAACAAGCAATTCATGTGACACTGCAGTAGCCCTGCATCTGTAATTCATTATGTTTCTAAATTATCACAAGACAAGGTTTTAAAAAATAGGCTGACACAATGTGTTAATATACATCAGTAGAGTCGACCTGAATACCAAGGAGTTCTAGGGAATACACTTCCGTGCAAAATACAAACTGAAGCACAATATGGCATTTGCAGAAAAGGTAATTGCAGAATTGAACACGCTTTTTGTCCTGTAAGAGTAGTTCAAGATGAGCGTGCATACGCCCTTCTTGAATGCTAGCGATGTAAAGCCAGCTCTGAGTTCATGACGCATTTGCTGAAGGCAGCTGATGATTTATGCACGCCCCATTTGCTTCATTAGGCATTTTTAATGTAAGTTTATGAAGACAGAATGCTGGACTAGATGGACCACTGATGTGCTGTATTAAGGCAATTACATTCTCCATTTTCCTTCTACGTACCACTTTTTAGTCACAGTTTCCATCATTCAAAAAATACCAATTCATTTGATACAAGCTATTAAGTTTAGTCCTTTTTCTTCACTGGTTTGCTAACTTCTGCTCTTCGTTACAGCAGAACACATTTTTCCTGAGGAAAAACTCTCTAATAAATCTTCACATTCTATGCTTATTATCTATATATGCCTTTGAGTATGAAATTTTGGCAGATTAATAAATCTGACAAAATCTGGTATTGTTTACTAGGATGCCATGCAGAAGACATAGATGTTTGTGGAAAAACTAGCTCTTAATTGTTACTAGTTCTTAATTATCTGGTTTTGAATAACTTTTGTCAACATTTCTGGTTCATTTGTTTTAAAAATGTATTATTATTATTATAATAAAATCAACAGTCATATTAGTTATTTTTGGCTCTCCAGAACATTTTTATGGATTAACTTCTTTGAGGTCTGTGCAGTTGTTACATGAAGTGCCTGTAATCGTAGCCAGCTTATTCTTAAAAAAACCAAACCAAACCAAACCCAAAATAGATAATTAATGAGATTAAAGAAACTAGGTAAGGTGGTGGTGGTAGTGGGAGTTTCAGTTGATTTTTTTTTTTTCTCCTTTGTTGTATTTTTAAGCTTTTTTGTATCCTCAGCTTTAGGAGAATGATGTGTGTCTTATATGTATAACTTGCAAGCAAATACTCACTTTTTTAAAAAAAACACAGTCATCAATTTCAATTTCTTTTTTTTTGTCAGAGTTTGGGGGATTTTTCAGAACCGTCAGATTTTTTTTTTTCTGTCTCTGAAAGATAACTTGGGTCATTGTTCTGGAGTTTCTTTCTGCACAGCTGTTGCGTATTCCATTTACGTATTTGTGTTTCTGTTTCAAATCTGAAGCACTCATTTTGCAGATAATGAAGAGGTTGACTGCTATCTAGTACACGTTGAGAATCTAGATATAACAGGGCATCTTGATTAAAATTTAATGGAATAGTACACATAATAAATTGTAATTTTTAAATTGTTTTGTGTCATTTAATTAACTGCATCACATACACAGAGATGACTTTTTGAATAGCGGTTTCTATTAGATAATAATACATGAAATGTCACCACATTCCAGAGGACAAGTGACATATAAATCACCTTGAGAGTTAGCGTGAGGTACCATTTTGCTTTTCATACTATGAAGGGGACATATGGAGCACTGAACCTTTGAACCTTCACCTCAGATAGATTTGGTGTCTAATTACCACAATGTATTTGGCTTTCTTGGGCAGTAACTGTAGGTGTTATGATACTACTTCTACACAGTCCTTAGAGGAATCCATGTAAGCGTTACTATATTCATGGGACAGCTTGGCAGACTTGTTAAAATTTTACCCGAAAAATCTAAATCAATGAAGGGGGTGATGGTTTACAATTGCTTCTCTTCAGCTGTGCTTAACTGGTATTTAATCTGGTAGGAAAAATGTACTTTTCAAAGGATGTTTTCTCCACCAAATTCAAATCTACTGTGAGCAACGGTATCATTTGCACTTTTAAAAAAATAAGCAGCAACTTTAAATGAGAGTGAAACAACCTATATCTCAGTCCATTTGTAGTTCCTCCCAAAGCGTTTTTCTGACATAGAAAACTTATTATGACTTGCATACTGGAATGCATAAATTACCTAGCAGTTTTTGTGATGTACTCATGAAGATGAGGCTGATGACTCAGATGCTGTGATATGCATTCCATGGGATTTTGCAGATTTTGGCTAAATGACTAGACTTCCAGACAACCTATATATATATTTTTTTCTCTGTAAGCAAGCACTGGCTTTCATGGAGATTTATAATGTCATAAATATTAATGGGTTTTTTTCAGGGTTTTAAATAGTGGTTTGCTTCTTAAAAGCCAGTAATATAGATTTTAACAGAATTGTAGCTTCTATATAATAATGCTGTCATGCCTTCAATTTACCATATGTCTGATGATTTCTTCAATATTGGAATTGGTAATTAGGTTCATGTAAATGACAAATACAAAGTGACGTGTGATTCTCCTTGAGAGTTAGCATTGAGGTACCGAGCATCACCATGTCATTATACGCGTCCACCTCCACAGAAGTGTGTATTACTCTTAATTTGTGTTTGGCAATCAGCTAACTACTCTATACAGTACAAAATGGTCTTAATAATTTAACAGTAAACTTTTTCTTTTAATATCTCCAAGTCGGTAGCAGAGATTCTTTTTTCAGATTATTTCAGTATTTTATAGCCTCCTGAAATTAGTTAGACAACATTTTCAGCAACTGAGAAACTTAGTGAATCCAAAGGAGACATTCTTTACATGCTGGCCTATACATTTGTGTACGCCTTTACAGCAGGCTTATCTATTTCTCAAGATGTTTTGTGTTACTATACGGTGCTCCACAGGTACTGAAATCATTAATTCTGACCTAAGTTTGGGTATTCCAGGGAAAAGGGATTGGAATATCTTTCAGGGAGGAAGTGAAACTAGTTATCTATGTATTTGGCTTACAAATCATATAATCCAATGGGAGTATTTTCTGTCCTGAATACAGTGTCTTTTATCTGTAGTCTAAAACTGTGATTAAAATGCTTTTCTATGTATAATTAATTGCTGTGTTGTTTTTCTCCCCAGAATTGATTAAAAGCACACCTTTAGTAAGAGCATTACTGTAAGATGAATATGGGAAATTTTCACACTGTCGAATAGAAAACTGAAAAAGCTTTGGTTTTGTTATGTCCAAAACCATTTTCTTACACCTAGAATTTCCTAATTCCACATTTAAAAATATCTTTAATCATATTTATTCATAAAGAACTACTTCTTGCAGTGTTTACCCAGAAATTCCCATTATATTAATGAGATTTAATTCTAAGTATAGGTACGAAATATTGACTCTAATGTTTTTATTTTATGCTTTTGGTTTTCTCCCAATACAGTATCTTTTGTCTGAAAAGTCAAAACACAGTCTTTTATGAACATACGGGAAAACCTTTCTAATAGGTGCTACAACCAACTAAAATTGGTGTATAGCAGAAGAGACATTTATTTTTAATATATTCAGGGTATTAAGTTTCAACTTTCATCTTACATTTGCATTAATATATTGATAGAAGGAAACCTATAAGAATATGTAGACCTCATGAAATACTACAGAATGAAAGCTGTTCTAATTATACATCTTTCAGATAAAGTTGTAAACTATTGGTAGTGGAAATAATGTTTTTTAAATGTGACATTTTTAAGAAGTACACTTACCTAAGAATTCGGAACGGGTGAAATTTACTTTTATGAAAGGAACCAGCTGAAGTGTTTCAAATCACTTAAAGCTCAATTAAACTCTGTTATGAGAGTCTGAGTGGAATTATATGTGAATTTTATTCATTACTATTTTACACTGGTTGATTAACTATTGAAATACTCTGTTTAATCATCATGTTCCATACTGAGAAAGTGCATTAATGATCTTTGAAAAGATTCCTTAAAAAAACCGAAATACAATTAGGACTCGAGCTACTTAAGTCTCTTTCTTTTAATCAAAGGTGGGATAATCACAGCAGACCACACATACATCTGTAAGAGCTAGGTCCCCTGAAGGACTTTAGGTATCTAAAATTGGCCTGGCTGAAATGAAGGCAACTCAAGATCACAGTCCCGCAAAATCTTTACTCAGATATTACTGCCTAACTCTCAATCCTGAATTCACCGGAGGCTTCTTCCCTGTGTGAGTAGCAATTCTACACGTGCTATGCCTTCTTCACTTGCCTCAAGCTGCTTATGATGAGCAGCTCAGCACATAGCATAGCTTGGCTGCTGTCACTGACTTGTCACTTCTCCATCCTCATTTCTAGAATGACCCATATATATGCCTGCAATGGTTATGGATTACTCTCCCTCCTAATGCAGGCATCTTGTTCTCATGCACGTGTGAATATACGTGTAATCTATTAGATCTGTGATCTAATACAATTTCCACATTTCAATGGAGGCCTAGAAAATCAAATATTTAGGGTTTCCTGGTAATGATTCACTATGTGGTAATTAACGTGTATGTTTAACATGTAAAATCGCAGGTAATTTTCATTTACAGCTCTTAGAGGTTGCTGTCTTCCAAAAGAAAAAAACCATTGTGTTTCTGTCTTTGAAAAAAGAAATTGTTTAGAAAAATAATTTAAGTGGTTATTGTTTTGTGTGATTTTTCAGGATCTCTCAGAACCCAATTATATGAAAAATTTCGAATTATTCATATCTCAAATGCATTCTTATTGGATGCTTAGACATATAATACCATTTTTTTTTGTGACCTAAGGAAGTTAGGCGCTTTTTTTTTTTTCTTCTGAACAGGTAGGGTGACGTTTTGGTAACAAAGATATAATTTGCATCTGTGTTGAATTTTAGTTAGCTTCATAGTTTCTCATTAGCAGTAGACACACATCAGTTGTCTCTTCAAATAGTTCTATTCAAATGCATGAGTGTATATATGTCTGTGTATGCCTTCAGTTGTTTGCAGCAATGTTCAATATTTTAGTACCAGCTGATGCCACAGAAAAAGCTGCCACTACGCGAGACTTAGGATTCTCAAAAGCCAGGGCTGGGTTTCTGTGGCCATAATGTGGATAGGCATATGTAAAGGTGAAAAAGTGAATGAATGGTCGTAAATGTATAAGCAGGATTATTTGGTAAGCAGCCTCCACCAAGTCCGGGTTCTTTCAGTGGTTGCCTCTATTGCAGTTATACCATAGCCAGATGAAAAATTCCAGGTTCCTGTCACACTATTTCAGATAGAGCATGTATGTATTAGGCCTATGAAGGTCACGTTTGCTTCCTATATCCGTTTAAAACCCACAAAACTGTGTGCTTAATAATATGATTTAAAATCAATGCATTTGAAAGGAGTACGAGTACATGTTTGTTAGTATGAATTATGTCTTTTGTTTCTCTGGTTGCTTTTAGAGAGATTTGATTTATCTGAAGTTGAATCAAGGCTTCGGCATGTGAAACCTGGGAGATGTATTTTTTTTTCTTAATTTTACATAGAATTGCTTTTTTCTGAACATGTAGTTAGTCTATTTGTTCAACTGCTTTTAGAGATAACAAGGCAAAACTCTGTTATCCACATCAAGTTTTTAACCACTCTTTC
>NW_010399319.1:0-19705 GCF_000710305.1 Buceros rhinoceros silvestris | reverse complement strand
AGTTATCTGTTGCTGTAGCTACTGTTCTGAACATTAAATTTGCATGGGATCAATAACGAATCAAGTGTAAGAACTGAGATAGACACCATCATTTTCCTTGTAAGTATGAGGTAAAAAACAGGCAGGGGAGGCAGTGTGGCAGAAGATTTGTGCATGTTACTCAGATATCCACAGTCATGAACAGTTCTGGTCTTGGCGAAATATGAGGCAAATACTGCCCTATTCTCAGCTCCTGCTGTGTTGTATTTCGTACAATGATCAAACAGAAAGGTGCAAAGATACATGAGTTTTGTTCTCTATACCTTCAGTCTGCATCCATCACAGACCTTTTCAATGTAATTTTCATTAGCTTTCAGTACCAAGAACCCTTTTGGTTTCAAAGATGCCACCAGCATCCTGATCTATGTCAGCTGAGAAAGCAGGAAGCCTTGGGGATCCTTGCAGTCATTCTGCATCACTGCAATGCCCATATGCAGCAGAAGATGCTATGGGGAAGATCGAGATACTTCTGCTCTTCCTTTGTACTTCCAGAGTGATATGAAAATCTAGGGGAGTGGGAGGAAAAATTCCAGTCCCTGGTGTGGATTGATCACCTGAAACACCGTGTTATTGAAGTTTCTGTTAAGAACAATCTGTTGTTTCTTATTAGATTTCCGGTAAATGACTGATCTTTCCTCATTTTGGTTTTTGCATAGAAATGAGCCCCTTTTACTGGTTTCTCCCAGGCTGTTGCTTCAGTTACTCTGTTTCTTTTGTTACATACTTAGAAAATCTTTATGAAAGGGGAATGCAGAACATTAGGCATTATATAAATGTCTTGCTTCTGCAAAGAAGCATTCCAGAGAGACAATGTATTGCTCAAGTTTCTTGTGTTTACTTTATACAGACAAAGAAACTCTGTAGTATTTCCTTTCCTTCCCCCTTTCTCCTATGGGGATTCTTTACTAGCGGCTCTAGACTTTCCCAAGAGTTTGTACTGATTTGAGGTTTATTCTTGCGAAACAAAGCATTTATAGAAATAGAATGAACCATTTTTTCTTCTGCCTTGGCTCCAGTTTTAGATTTGTGTCTGATAGATGGATTTGTATGTCAAAGGTTTATGTTCTGTGATGTCAGAATACATAATTTGAAAATTAAAGAACATGTTTATCTGTGTGTAGTTCATATGTCTTAGCCTTCACAGATTGAGTAGTGTAGAGCTTGACCCACATCCTGGCTGCTGTGAAGATTTATGATGAGCTATAGAAAACAGCACTTTCTGATATAGCTCTTAGAATTGTGTTAGGAAGAAATAGCTATTGTTGAAAGAGAGAATTCTAAACAAAGGCGCTCGTACTGCCTCCAGAAGAGATACACTTGAATCCTTCTTAAATGTGTAGAGTTGAAGCTCTTTTTTTCATTCATGCAGGACAGGTTAATTCGTCTATAAACGCTTTTTACATTAGATTGTCTAAAGTTGTTTTTAAAATTATCTGTCTCTGTGCAATGTTGTTTGTTACTTTTAAACATCATTGAAAAAGTCCACTGCAGAAGTAATGTAATTGGGGTCATCTGTTTCCTGACATTGCACCCTTTGATCGTAAACTACAGTATAAAGTGCATATGTAAATCTTTAATCTCTGTTTCCATACTTATTTATTCTCATCTGACACATGCTGGAATTGCTTTCTGTGTCTCTAATTGAACACAATGTTTGTAGGTTTCTAGGCGAGCTATGCTTCCGTTCATTTGGATGCATTTGGGTATTGTATAATTCAAAGGCTTTTCTTTCATTTTGGCATTTCAAACTTAAAAGTAATTCAACTGAACTTGGATACAGCCTCGATATTTCTGATACATATTCTTGTCTCCTTCCCTAATTAAAAAAATCAGAGTATGTTAGCATGACACTTCATGGCTATCTTACTTCCTATCAATTGGATTTGCTTTAACCTAAATCTTCACATTAAAGGGATCCTTGTTAAGAAAGCAGTTAACTGTTCCGTGATTTTGTACTGAGCTATACATTTCATGTCTTTGGTCTCCTATCTAGAAGGAAGTTGTTATGATTTCTAAATAGTGAGATGTAATTAAGTAACTTTAAGTTCTCGTTCTATTGTGTCTATTAAGAAAGGAACTTAATTCGAGGTAATCAAGTGTTTTCTTGTTTTGGCCAATTGTTTTTCATTTGTTCTGAAAATACATTTTCTTCCCAGAGGAGCTTTGATTTGTATTCAGGAGCACATGTCTATTAAGTTGCCATTGACATACACAAATAACATTTTTAAACCTGTATTATATGAGTCTCTGTCATTACGAGACATTTATTTTAATAGTTTTTATGAAGTGCAAGAATGTTTTTCTTTTTGCTAGCTTTATTCCAGGGAACAGTAGGCCGGCAAATGGAGTCTTTATGGCATTCAAATATTCATTCTTTCTTGAAGGTAGCTTTGTTTATGGGATTAGTGTTGGGATTACAAACTGGTTGTTCCACAAAGGCCAGGCTAGCATACTCAGCCAGCACGGAGCAGTAGTCAATACTGTCCTGTTACAGTACATTACATCAGAACCACTTTCCATGTTATCAGAGAACTGA
The DNA here is from genome assembly GCF_000710305.1 of Buceros rhinoceros silvestris. Taxonomy (NCBI): domain Eukaryota; kingdom Metazoa; phylum Chordata; class Aves; order Bucerotiformes; family Bucerotidae; genus Buceros; species Buceros rhinoceros. The sequence continues at coordinate 17,130 of NW_010399319.1, read as the reverse complement.
GCATACTGGGTATAGCTACAAAGCATTTAATTGGTAGAGAAATGCCACTGGGTATTTCTGGTTATTTAAAAGCACCCAATTCTGGTGGGAGAAGGGGACGAACAACAAAACTTCTATGTTTATAGATGAATGTATTTATATATTCATATGAAGTGTTTGAATGTTCCATCATATCATAACTGATGTTTAGCATTAATTTGGCCAAACTGACAGATTCCTAGGCAGGTGAAAACTTGTCTATGCAATTAGCTTATGTTTAAACCTACAATTATTTTTCAGGTTTACATTTAAACCTAGAACATTTTAAATTTTATTTCCACCACCCCCCAAAAAAAGGCACTCTGGGGTGTTTTTTTAAGTAGTGTACTATTTATAAAAGCAATCTTTTCTTAGTTGCTTTTCTTCCTAATCAGTGTTCGAATACTCTTGCCTTGGAGAATAGAAGTAAATACTGCTGTCGAAGTCGCTTTGTTCTTATGACAACGGTGAAAAACATGATCCATATGAAGAAACATATATCAAAGTGGCAAGCTGGAAAGTAGAATTTCTTAATAGCAGCAACAGAAATACAGCTGTAGCATGCTTCTGAAATACATTACTACCTTTTAGGTAATAAATCATGCTAAGAGACTTCCTAGTCTTAAAGCTTTTCTGTGGTATTTTAACTGTTTTTCTAGGAGAATGATAATTGTACTATTTTACTGAAAATAACCTGTCACTAAATTCAGTATTTATGAAAAACAGATTGCAAGAAGATATGACGAAAAATCAGCAGACTTTTAAATATTTATGAATCACACATAAAATATCACACGTATTCTTGCTGTTCATTTAAGATTACAAAATAAACGGCAGTGATTTAAAATGTGTCTTTAGCTAAATATAGAAATAGTTTATGGCTGTAAACAGTTAACAGCCAAGTGTTGATGTCCTTAATCAGCTCTTGTTTTTGCAAAACTTAGCTTTAGGTATGATGATTTGAAAATATGTGTTCCTAAAGGAGTTAACTATTTGCCTGCTGAAAACAGTTGTACTAAAAATATCAAATATGACTTTAAGAAAGGCTAATTTTTGACCTGGCATTTGTGGACTGGGATGTGATGGAAGCAATAGACTGTTAACAGCTGGGCCTTAGGCAGGAAGGGAAGTGTTCACGACACATTTCAACAACAATGTGAAAAGCTGAAGACTACTCTCCATCTCTTTGCTTATATGCAAGAAAAAAAAATTGTCCCCCTTGAGTAACTTAAAATGTGTTGAATGGCTTTTAGAAGGGTTATTTTTTTTAAAATTAATATCAGATGTTTATGTATTTCTTTTCATGTGTACACCAAGAGTGCACAACCTGCAGAATTTTTCTGAAGCTATGTTATCTCTAAGAATGGTGGTTTCATCATCTTAAGCATGATGTTTAAATAGACTGTTAAGACTTTAGAATCCCAGGGATACCTGCGTGTAGCTTCAAGCCAGAAGCACTCCAAACTTGTTTGCTCACAGTAATCTCAGCTGTCACACAGCATCACAAAGGTGTTGTCCTAGGGATTACTCCCATACAGCACTTCAGTCAACAAAGTTATCAAGAAACTGATGGTCCCGAGTTCCAAGTGAAGGAGGGTCAGCTAAGGAATTTTGATATTAAGTTCCTTAATCCATTGAACCGGTTTATTAAACAATACATGTGGGGGATGAAAGAGTATTTTAGATGAAAAGAGGAAGTAATGTTCATCATTCTTAATTTGTAATTCAGATTAATACGTATCTTAGGAAAACCAAAACTGATTGAGAAAGAATAAAGTAAAATGACTTGTAATGGCAAAGATCTGTTTTCCAGACAACATTCCATGCTTTCACTAATTTACTTTAGGAGACATCTGTGATAATTGAAGAAATCCAGAAATGCATTTTGTTCTGAGTTACAAAGGTTCTAAACACAGACTCAGGATTCATTACTACCATCTGCTGCCTCCTAAATGGTTTTGAAAATTTGCACTCTTTTGACTAAACGCTAATGACATTTTCCCCGTGAAAGAACAGAAGTGAGCAAACCTAGTACTTTTTACCCTGATTCTCTTAAAGACTTTTTACTGAAACAGAATTTTTTGATGTTATCAGCCATATTTTTCACATAATTGCCCTTTTCATTCATGCTTGTTTTCTCTGACAGTATACATAGCAGGCAGTCCTAGTCTCAATGTTTTTGTAGTTTCTTAATTACACACTGTCAATGTTGAATGAATGTTTTGAGTGTCTGAGTATCTACATACTGTTTTGTCACCTTTCTTAACTTTGCATGTCATATTGAAGACTCCTAGTAATTACTGTAATAGTACTTGAGAGAAGTTATGTCAGCCTGCACACACCATTAATGCATTAATGTGTCAAAACGACGGTGAATGACACAGCTCTAGGCAATCTTAAAAGCTACTAATGGTAGCCCAATTCAGAGGAATTGATTTGTAAGCAACACTAAAACTATAAATCTTTCATCCTGATAGATGGCTTCACAAAGTTTTTTTTTTCGATCAACCACCTTATATTTAGTGCATGAGTTACAGCTGTTTGAATACAGTAACAATCTGTAAGGACAAATGCCTCATGCTAGCCATGTGAGGGTGTCAGTGCCAGGAGAAAGGTAGCAGAAAGACGGAACAGGGAAAAGGATTCAGTTGTTAACATTGAAAAACAAAATCCCGAATACTGCATGGTTTCACCAGCCGGAATCCAGAGTCACTCAAAAGACAAGAAGAGTACATCTTGACTTAAATTTTAATGAATAAGATTTCACTCCAATCAAAACTCTGATTACACGCTTCTGATGAAAGACATTTAGCAACTAGAGTGATAAATAACTGATAGTTAACACAAAAACAGCAAAGAAAAACCAGCAAAAAATGCCTCAGGGAGTAGGAAGGGGATACAGATACAGGGAAAACAGTTTTCTAATGGCTCTTGGGTTTTGACATTTCTATGTAAGAGCAACTCCAGCAGCCTGGAATTAGGGATGGTTTGTTATTGCCTGACTGGATATAGGGGAAGGAGAGAGCGCACGAGAGAGGTGATCCCATTCAGAGAAGGATAAAAGGGGTTAGAGCTGCAAAAGGTCCGAGGTATGTAATTTCTAAAAAATAATACATTCAGTAATGTGTCTCCTTATTCCTACATCTACGCGGGATGTGTGGGTATGAGGCCATTTTTTACCTTCCTGAATAGGGTGTGCAATTTAACTTTGCCGAACTTATTTTTTATCAAAAATCCATGTGCATTTATCACAAACAAGGGGGAAAACTGTTTGAAAGTTTCATATCAAATGTCCCTACTAAATCCTAAAACTAAACTAAACTAAAATCCTGACTGTGCTGATGTCAGTGGGAGCTGTCTTATCATCTTTGATAAAATGGGAATTTTGTTCTGTGTATTCTCATATATCTTATCTACCCTGCAGAAATAAGGAAGGAAAGAAGGAAGATGAATTTTAGCCTGGACAAAAGGAGGCTCAAGGGAGACCTTATCAGTCTCTGAAAGGAGGTGGTAGCGAGGTGGGGGGTCGGTCTTTTCTCCCATGAAACAATTGATAGGACAAGAGGAAAAGGCTTCAAGTTGTGCAAGGGGAGATTTAGGCTGGATATTAGGAAAAATTTCTTCCCCAAAAGTGTTGTAAAGCATTGGAACAGGCTGCCCAGGAAAATGGTGGAGTTCCCATCTCTGGGGGTATTTAAAAAAACATTTTGGATGTGGTGCTGAGGGACACAGTTTAGTGGAGGACTTGGCACTGCTTGAAGGTCTTTTTCAATCAAAACTATTCTGTGATTCTGTGAATTACTAGAAATGAAAAATAAACAAAAAGCAGCATAGGCAGCTGATGAGAAAGCAGATTAGTTTAAATGGATTGATAGGAAAAGAAATGAGAAAAAAGAACAGAAATAAGACTGTGCAAAGGAAGGCTGAGAGGAGAAGGAACGAAACAGAGAATTATAAAAGAGTTCCTTAATATTCATAATACTAAGTTGAAAAGTTCAGGGTCATTGATCAACACAGTAAAAGGTTCTTTTTCTTCCATGTCAGGATAGCAACAGGCCATTGACAAACACCGCCATTAACCTGGAGTTACTCTAGGGGCTCTGCTGTTTGATGAAATGTGCAGTCTGAACTGGAGGGAGGGGGAAGTATTCTGAGCAACCATCTCTTGTGACTTCAATAATGTTCTTCACCTGCCTTCTGTGACAGCTCAGAAATCATGCTGGGAAGCCAGAATTTTCTGCTACTTCACTGAAGAACCAAGTGCCAAGTGAAAAATATATAATTAGAATTTTTAATTAGTTAAAAGAAGGAAAAAAACTTGTTGCTGAAAGTATTGGAGTGATTAGCTTCATTTGGGACTAAAGACAAACTTTTGTGGAAGACTAGGAAAAAAAATTAGTCCTTATGTATCCAGAAACTTGGCCGCTACTTTGTCTTGAAAGTGTCTATTCTGTGTTCAGGAACTCGATGTCCTCTCCCCCTTACCTGCTTTGGATGGGGATCCAGGGGGAAAAAAAAAGTAGTTTAAAAAAATCCTGACATTTCATCTTTTCTATCTGTGAAACTGTCGCAGTGATTTTCTCGTGCCAGAGCTGATCTCTATCTCAGCAATGGCTGACAATGACCAGCAAGATACACAAATTGTATTTCAATGTCCAGGAAGTTTTTTGTTACTATTTTTGAGATGCTTGATTAAGCTCTTTGTAAAGGGAGCTTTGTACTATGTTTTGTTAATACCTAGGCTTTTAAAGTGAAAATGAGGCATGAAAAGTTTGTGGAAAATGAGATATGAATAAGCTTGATTAGAAGGTGAGTTGCAAAGCACAAGATACTTTGGTAGTCCTCCATGCTATGTATAGCAAATTGCTGTTATATTACTGCTAATGGTAACCACTGAACATCCAAACCAGAACTGTTTATAAATCATAAGTTTGAGTTTGACCTCTCCTGTGTGTTACACCCAATCTAAAACCTGGAGGTTTTAGATTTTTCTGGGTTTTTTTGATTAAGTGTACAATCTAATAGTGTTACATGTTATGCCTTTCTTCAAAACTGCTAATTTAATCTTTGAATCCAGGGTAGTTCTAGTTACAGTCTTAGATACTTTGAGGGGAAAAAAAAAAAGGGGAGAGGGAGAGAGAATTTGTGGGTTACTCTTATGAGCATCATGGGAAAATCTTCACTCTAAAATCTAGCAAACATTTTTTTCAGCTTATCAAGACCCATAGTTTTCTTAACTATTTTTCATTTTCTAAAACTTTCTCACACAGAGGAATGCCATGTCAAAGGATTAATTTAAAAAAAATACGCTAAATGCCATACTGGAGCAGGAATCCACAATGGACATGTTTTAAAATGACAGAAAGAAACCTTAAATAATCTTTTGTATTTGCAAGGATAAAATGACTGAAAAGTTCTCTTGGGTGGATTATTAAATAATACTAAGTATCTTAACAGAAATTACTCTCTTTTTTATTATGTGTGGAGCATTAATAATTGTTATGTCATTAATATGGATTATCTTCTGTGTGAGATGGATGCCATAATTATCAGTATTTAGGAACTTAACACGTAAAATGAATCAAGAACATTCTATTGTCTAAAACAGTCTACAGATAGAAGTGCTGTGTGGTATCTGTCCCAAAGATGGTGATTACTCTTACTACATCATTGCACTTGCCTTGAAACAATGTTTATTTGCTTAATCATTTAGTTCTTTTTTGACCATAATTCCTTTTTTCAGTAGAAGTTATCCCATTATTTTCACCCTGTCCTTGTTACATTTGATAGTGTTTGCTATCATAACAGGAAGATAGGTCAAATGAAAATATTTAGCTTGGTACAGAAATACATTCCTTCACAGTGGGAAATATATCTTGTTCAATACATCCTGCCACCAGAACTAGTGTAGACATCGATGTACTTAGGCTTTTTTTCTTTTTCCTGCCAAATATCATGAAACAATATATAATCTAAAAACGATTTTGGTTTTAAACAGAAGATACTGTTATTGACTGGCATAAGTGAACAACCTCAAACTCTGGGAAGATTTAGATCATGATTGTAACTGAAGTCCATTTCTATCGGAGAGGTTTGAGAAAGACAGACATCAAAGGTCAAACAGCTAGATCTAAACTCTACAACCAGCTGTAGTCTTGGAAATGTGATATGATTTACACAGTTCTTCAGAGCAGTTAGTTTATCCAAAATTCATAACAGCATTCTTCTAGCTGCTGAAGTAGATTCTGGACCTTCAGCCATAAGTTTGCCTGGGGTGAAAAGTGCATTCGCATCAGGTGTCCTCAGTGTCAAGGAGCAGTATGTTACCCTCGTGATATGGTTAGCTACGAATTCTGAATCACCTCCTGTCCTGGCCAGTGTCCACCTGGAGGATGCTTTCCACAGGCTGGTCATTTTAATCTAAAAGACTCTGTGGGGATGATGTTATTTCAAATAGTTAGAACAAAGGCTTCATTTCTTATTGCCATTAAATCCAAAAGTTAATGGCAAAAAGGTACTTTGGGAGGTACAAATCCAAGATTTGAAATTTTTATTGCATTTATGTAAATGTGCTTCTGAAATGCTTAAAAATTTCCAAGGTTAGGGAGACCTAGAGACAGTAAATTATTTTAAACCTGTTGTCATTCATATAGATGAGGTAGGTTTTTTGGGCCACAACCCATTTTTTTACCCTTTCCAGAAAAATGTGCTGCTAACTTCAATCTGTTGAATGTGGCATTGCTTAGATGGTGAATTATTAGAACAATATTGTAAAAGAGCCAAAGTTGATGTAGAAAATAAACATACACTGAGAAGACTATCAAAAATTTTATAAAGCTACTGTCACAATCGTACTTAATGGTTCTTAAATAATAGTGAAAATGTTACAGTACCTCTGAGTCTTCAAAAATATGCATTTCATTAAATAGGCTTTTGTAAAAAGTTGGAACATAATGATTTCTTCTATGCAGTTTTTATTATGAATAAAGTGAATTGCAGATTACTGCTTTACTCCTTCCATTTCAGAAGGGCAGGTGAGGCACCAGGTACACACTACGCCTAAAATACAAATCTTTTAATTTGCTTAAATTCCATCCTGATGTAAAATGTACATCACTCAAAGACACAGTGTAATATTGTAGAAATACTGCAGTGTCATAAATGCTGTAATACATTGTGAAAAAGAGCTTTAAAGTACTTCAGTAACTTTAAAGTATGAGAATAAAAAATGAGAAGTCTAACTGTGATGTGTTAAAATGCTTTAACTCATCACCCAAAATACTTTCATAGTTGTAAGAAATTTTTGAGCATCTAGAATGATGACATGCCAATATATCTTTTTAAAATCACATTTGCTATATGTATGCTATCTCAGATTTTTTAGAGGATAAGAATTGCTGTACATATAATGTGATGTGCCTAATAAGAAGACTAACCATCTGTTTTGTTTACTTCATCTTTTTCTTGCCTTCTTTTCAGCACTAAGGAATGCATGGTCCTGCTCTGTAACTTTCTACAAACTGGTAATTTTAATCTAAAGAACTCTATGGAGTTGCTGTTATTTGACTTCCTGTGTGAAATAACAGAAATAACAGATGCTGTTCTTTTGCTTCCTTACAAGCAAAGCGGTGCTATGGTTTCCCAAAATCCAAGGAGCTTTGCGTGGTGGCCTAACTTGCCTACTGGTTGGCCTGCTTGCAGGCTAGTCCTATGTATGGAAGAAATGTTCGTGTCATGAAGATGCTGGTAGCTAAAACATTCTCACTGTCCCTCAGCTTAATCTAAGACCATGCTACTTGACTTCATTGGACAGACATTATCTGAAAGACAGTTTCTTTTACAGAGCTCTTCTGTTGGCATATGGAATATGCTGAGCTGGTCATTCTTGGTAATCATCCTGTCTCTTTGCGGAAGTTTTTGCCTGATCTCTGGGAATACCACTTGGGATTACTTCTGGTGGAAGCTCAGCACTCCGGTGAATCGTATCTCACATCATTCAGAGTCAATTTTCTTTGAACTACTATTTAAGAAAAGTATTTTTTACTGTTCATACTTCTAGTTTGGCTGATTACCAACTTTCAGGATCACTTTTTCTCCTCAATGGATTTTCTACTGAATATATGAAATCAGGACAAAAGTTGCACTGTATTTATAAGGGATTTGGATTTCTGTGTATAAAATGAGTTTTTCTTAGCTTTCCATATGCTTGCTGATTAAAGACATTTCACAGTGATGCCGTACACTGAATTACAGGTTGTGTACTAACTTGTGAAGCCATATGATCATATATGCTTTTATGATTTTTATTGTTATTTGGATTTCTGTGTATAAAATGAGTTTTTCTTAGCTTTCCATATGCTTGCTAATTAAAGACATTTCACAGTGATGCCGTACACTGAATTACAGGTTGTGTACTAACTTGTGATGATCATATATGCTTATATGATTTTTATTGTCGAAAGTTAAAGACTGTCTGCTATTTTAAATGCTCAATCATATAAATTCTTGGTTTTGAGGATATAACTTGCTGCTCTGACTATTGCCCTTCACAGCTACGGGATTTGGTTCTAAGCTTCTGGTTGATAATAATCCCAGTGTTGTACCTATGCGTTCAAGGAGGTGATGGATGATGTCTACATTAGTATCTTCATACCCTTTCTGTCCCTTGCTGCTTCAATAACATTAGCATGTCCCTATGGGTCAGATTCTGCCATGTATAGCAAGTACATTATCATACAGTACAGGAGTGGAGAGCTTCCAGACCTCTCAAAATTGGTTATTTCAGTTCTCTCATTGGGAAAGGATATTCAAGAGATATCTCTCTGTTCTTGTGCCTACATTTGAAGAAAATCCAAGTGGGGGCTTGATTCCCAGTTCTAGGTTTTAAAATAACTGTAGACTCTTCTGTTATGTTGGAGGCACTGACAATCATACAGGATGCTGTTAACAGCATGCACTTGCAGGAGTTGTAATGAATGTATGCTCTCTGTCAGACATTCAAATATGCATAGTTCCTTTTGAGAAAAAGACAAGTTCTCCCTCTTTTTTTTTTTTTTACTTTTTGAGAGAGAGAGAGTTGCTTTACTAATTTACTGATGCATGTAGATAATGCTAACACGTTACAAATGACAAAATTTGTACCTTGTATGTACACTATATGTTCTAATGATCGGACCACACTCGGTGCAATGCAGGTGAATCAGGTCACTATTATGTTGTTTATGAGATACTCAGTTAAACTTTACAGATATGTAGCGTGCATAAGTGCAAAAGGTCATACACACACACATAAATATATACAAATCCAAATAGAGAGGTCATTTTTCTTCTCAGACCACCAGTTTCCTTTGGTGGCCCGCTGAGCTTACCCTATATTTTACCGTGTAACCATAGCAGGGCAATAATTCTCAAGTTAAACCTTTTCAGGGAACCCAGCTTAAGTTTCACCAGCAGCAGGAAGCATCTGACTGAAAGGCAAATCATGTTCTTCTGGAGACAGGATACATGCTGTGTAATTCTGAGTTCACTGTGGGTCTAGGGGGTGTGACAAGTTTAATAAATTCCTTCTTAGATGCAGCTTTTTTTCTGCCTGGAGTCATAATAGGTGTTTTATTCAACTGCTAAACTTCATTCTTTAGAAAATGCACAGAACTCAATTGTTAAAATCAAATAAATAATGCTAGTCCTTTTTTGTACTGCTCTCATGGTAGCACAGGCTGATTTAAGATTTTGCATCTTTGTCATCAAAAAGTAGTTACTTGAATATTTTTACTAATGTTTAAAAACATATCTTTGCAGCTCAGCCCTTAAATTGACTGTCTCATACTGTATACATCACGTACTATCTAGTCAGTAAAAACTGTAAAAGGATTACGTGACAATGCTTGTGAGTTATTCTGTGCACTCTGCGTCTATTCATTTTGCCTCTTCAGAATTTTTAATATCATGTGATTTTTCTTTATAATGCTTCAACTGTTTTGTCCTAAAACACTGAAAGACTGTACAAACATACAGAGAACCATTTGTGTACATGAGGCAATTACTCTTTCTTACTGGGACTGTTTCAGTATTGTGAGTTACAGAGCTGTGTAGACATCAGCTGCTGTTCCGTGGAAATAACTCTTATTTAAAACGCAGCAGGAGAGTACTACCTGAAAACATATTTCACTCCTTCATTCAGCTATGCATTTGGCCTCGATCCAGATTACATGTAAATTAAATTGGTTGTTTGCAAGCCATTTATTTTTTATCGTATTTGTGCCTGACTGACAATAACAGTTTGCTTGTCTGATAATAACAGTAACTTGCATATGCTCACTGCTGTCCTGGAAGATAAAGTTGTGACTGGACTTGATTTATCCATAAGCAGCTATACCTTCCTGAATGAAGGAGTCTGCGCCTGGCTCATATATTAACGGTATATTAACATTAACCATACATTAATGCTGAGAGCGCGGATCTTTTGGAATATTTTACAGCAAAATAGGAGGGCAGTCATCATAGTCATTTAGCCCCGTATGAAAAAATAACTTTAATAATGTAGCCTTGTAGGTTTTTGCATGCATTAAGAGTTTTTGTGTGCATTGGAGTAAAGTTGTGTAGCTGGATTTAAATGCAGATATCATGGAGATGTTGGTAGCAAAAGTCTTGGTTTTCCAAAGAAACTGGAAAAGTGCTTTTTTTCATTGAGTGTTTATTTGCAGTCAATGTTTGCAATGGAGTAGTATGAGCTTTACTGAAGGTAGAATGACTAATTTAATGTTTGGCTTTTTTGTTTGGTTGGTTTGGTTTTGGTTTTGTTTTGGATGTAATATGCAAAACGTAGCTGTTAGAAGAATTGGTTTATTACCAAATTGTTACATGAAAAAACGGAATGTTCATATTTACTGATGAAAAAGTTATTTTGTTTGTTCTGTCACTTTAATCTGTTTAATGAGTTAAAGCATTCAAATTCATCTAGTGGCTTGGCATCAGCTGGAAGAACAAAGCAAGTTTCTGAAAGATAGTATCAGTACAGAAATGGACTTATTCTACTTGTTGCTTTAGAGGGCAAAATAAATTCTAAAATTTAACGTGCTTATAAGAAAACATGAGTGAAGATTAACTTTCTAGCTTTTTACTGTAGTGTTAATTATTTGCTATGGTCAGCAGTTACTGAAAGAAAATATTCAATGATTTGCAAATCACACAGCAAGCCAAGTTCTGTTCCAGAGAATACTTTCATTTAAACTCTTTCCATCCTATTTATACTGCAATACTGTACACTTATGTCCAGTCTTGAAATATCTTTAAAGTTAGTGTAATTTTTTGTGCATGTAAACATTTTTATATTAAATGTTTGAGCTGAATTTTTTTTTTTTTTTAAGCAGAACATTTGCTTCAATTCCAGTTTTTTCTTGAGGCAGATTTCTGGGGTTGATTGTTACCTTGAAGTACTAGGTTTTCACCAGTTAAGAATTTTTAAAAATTGTTTCCTTAATACACATACTAAGCATTTCCTGGAAACTAACTTCATCTTATAAAAGTGTTATAACTTTAATTGCTTTCCCTTAATAATTTCCCTTAATAGCTTTTTCATTCTTGTTTATGTAGGAAGAAAGGCATATTGTGGAAAATGTGGTTTAATTGCGCTGCAATATCATTAACTTATCTGGGAACACTACTGGGAAATGAATCATACGGTATGGGTCATCGGGTTTTTTTGTTGATTACTTGTGCATGTTCAGGCTTTATGCTGCCAGTTGTCTTCCTACTAACTTTGCTCCAAGTAGCTCCTGGACCCTGCTGTATTAGGGTTAAACTGTTCCTAGAGAAAAGAGACTGTCTTCCTCTTGTAATAAATATAAAAATTTTTGGCTTCCTTGTTACTTAAAATTTCCAACTCCAGTTTATGAGAGAGTTCAACCCTCTTATGAAATGAAAATTTAACTGGACACTTGCCAGGATGCAACAGTTTCAATTGCACCTTCTCTACCTTATCTTGCAAACAGAGTACAAACACTTGCGAGAATAATGTTTCCATTCAAATAGTAATTTTGAAGTCCCAAGGGAAGCTAAAAGAGTGCCCAGACCACATATGGTCCTGCCGTCACCAATAGATGTAGGATAAGAGGTGCTAAATTGTCAGGAAGATTATACACGGTCCCAGGCACATCTGCAGAGAACCATAATGAGTCCCCTTGCACCCACTGCATAGCTTCCAGGTGAGTTTAGCAGATATTCCTGATATCTGCTGACAGCTGCTTCCTTCCAGTAATGTAATTTTTTCATGGTACTTCTTATAGATGGTCCTTCCATCCATTTTGTGATTTTTCTCTTTAAATACGGTACCATCTAAAATTTTTCATGAAACACAGTGATGACAACAATTCTTTCGTGAACCAGCACATTTAAAAAATGGCAGTTAGTAGTTTTAAAGATGTGCAACCTGGATATTATTATGCTTGTTCTAGATGTAGAAAATGATGAAGTAAAATTCTCAGTATTTTTTTGTGAAACTGTAGCACAACAAGAATGCCAGACAAAACAATTCCAGAAACATCTGGCATTAATGTAGCAGGACGCTTTTTGCAGGGCATTAAATGAACATGTCTCATACTGGATATACCATTCTTCTATTTCTCTGGAGAATTATATACTTTATGTGATGTATTTATCTTTAACTATGGTTCTGTATGTGTGTGTAAGAGAAGACAATTCCAAGAAACTTACACAGACAGATCTTCAGTCAGCAAGTAGTGAGCTTTATGGTACTTCTTCATTCCTATGCGGTTTTTAAAATATAAATATTTTTGGACCAGATGAGCATTTTCTTTTTTCCAGAGGACTTTTGCTTTGGTGAAAATGACATTCTGAGCCTTCAGAATTTGTGTAATTTCAGGTAGCAATTCTGATACGGAGAAACCAGGCTCTGTGGTATTTGAAGGGTCCTAAAAACCATATTGCCCTCATCTGTAGAGATGTCACATTGCTAAAGGACTGAAGTTTTGTTTAATTGAGACATGCCGTCCTGGTGCTCTGAGGCAGACATTGAATAACTAGGCATGAGCTGAAATGCTATTTGTGAATGCTGTTGTGTGAAGGTTTTCTAGCAGTAAAAAACCCAGTGCTCCTACCAGGGGACCCAGATAACTAACTGCAGTTGCATTTGTTCTTGTAGGGCTCTATCTTTGAAAGTGTAAGGCCCAGTCTTTTAGTCTTTAACGCTTTTGGGCACTGGGCCTAGGAGTTCTGAAGTTTCAGCCTTTGCTTGCTTTCTTCTGAAGAAAGCAAAGCCTGTTTATCTAAATTTTATAAACATATGTTTCTGTCTGGCTTCTTGGTTAGAAACCAAAAGTTCCTGACTCCCCAAAACTGTAGTGTATGAGATGGAAAGATACTCAATGTCTTGGAATTGCGGTATTTTTTGAATGTGTAACAGCAGAGGTTTGCTCTATGGGATACTGCTATCAACAGGTGTCTATCTACATGTATTCTGAAGCTACCTACACACATGCTAGGATTGTGTGACTATTTCCAAATGAGTTGTTCTGTTGTCATAACTGTTCCGGATGTCCTAACTCTTGGGTATTTGTGGCTAGATGATTTGCACTTGGAGTTGGTCTGGATTGGGAAATGCATCTTCTTGTGCCTTATTTATAGGATAACTTCTTTAGCAAAACAGCAGGTGCGAGTTTATCTGCTTTCAGCACATTTGCAGAGAAGCAAAACTGGTGCCTATGTTCTCCCAAATGATAATGCTAAGAATTAGCATTAATTGAAAAAGATGTGTTTTACGCTTACTGGGTGGCTGAAGTGGGCTGAGAAATGGATGTGCTTATGACCCATCCATTCTGTTGTATATGTAGTAAGAAAGGCAAGATGTGAATGAGGGTGGGGAACAGCTTTCCAAGGTACCTTCTTGTGAAATTTGAAAGACTCAGGTGGATTTCGGTTTACCATCTTTCAGGACATAATCCTATCAGTACTAAATCCAGACCAGGTGCTCATTTCAGGAAAGCTTCTGTTATCTTTTAATTAATGGTCTTCAGCTCTTCCTTTTCTAGCCTTCTCAAGAGAATCTGCTAAGTTTGTAACTTGAAGGAGAAAATAAGTTTATTTTCTGGCTCCTGTTCTGTGAATGTGTTGCTTCTTCAGAGTTCTGTCTCTTTTTTATAATTATCTCTCCAGTCCTTCCTGTCTTCTCTGACATTAAGAGACAAGATTGTCCACACTTAGTTTCAGAAAGTGGTAACTGAGAAGCATATTTGCATAACCTGGAAATGATTTGCTACTTCCAGCAGTGCAGCAGTATGGAATCAGTGAGGGGGGTGGGGAAAGAATCTGCTATTGCAGAATCAACAGTTGTGATATAAACTATTTATTTCCTCATATGGGTATAAACCCACAAATTTGAAATAAAATTGCAATATCTGTGGTCAATATCAATTAGGCATTTCCGTCTCCGGGTAACAATTTCCCTGAAGAGATGTGTCTGAGAGATAAAGCGTATTGTCTAAAATAATCTAGTGGATTTACAGGTGCTCATTTATATAACAGAAGGGGAAAACAGTTAGAAAAAAATTACCTCAGTTGAGTTTGAAAATATATCAGCTCAGATTTAACTTTCCATTTATATAAATGAAGGCTAATGAGGAAGGCACTCACCTGTACCCGAACGTCAGATTCAGATTCATTTTAACTGCAAAGGCCGTTGGGTAATAAATATTAATATAATGCAGCCTTTGCTTGAATTGTTAAAGATTTCACTGAGGAAAATGTTTAACACAATTTAAGTGTCAAATATCAACGCATTTTTTTTCCCTCCCTCTCTCTTTTTTTTTTTTTTTTTTTTTTTTTTTGTATCTGCAAAGATTGGAAATCCTAAGGCTTAACTTCAGAGAGGTTACTTGCTGCATGTTTCTGAATTTTCAAGGGCTGGTTTTTCATTGGGCTCATTTTAACAGCAACATAGATTGCAAACCTGGAGGACTAAAGAAAGATCTTATTGTAGGTATACAGATCCCTGACAGTCTGAATTAACTTATACAACTTATGGTAGTTCAGGATGGTTCAGGTTAGAGAAAACACTTCCTTCTATAGAGTCTCTTAAGAGATAAAAAAATGCATTAAAATACTTGTTCCAATTAATATTAAAACTCTTGAATGAAAATGCTCTTGGTATTTGTATCAGTAATTTTCAGTTGAAAGTTGTTACTCACTGCTTCCCATATTAGATCAATGCTTATGACCAAATTCCCAAATTATGGACGTCATTGGAGGGGGACATCATCCACTCTGAACTTCTCAGCCCAGTACACCTCACATGAGGTGTTGATCAGAGAGAGAAGTTATAATTGCACGTCCATGTAAACCTTTCCTACTTTCCTAAGAGCTTGTCCCAAATCTCTCAGTCATATTCAGCATTAATACAATTCGGTGTCTTTAAGTTTAATTATACTCCAAACTTATTTCATGCAGGCAGTGACAGAGCATAATTGCTCTGCCTTACTAATACAATTGCCTCATTTGTGCAATCTGCAAAATAAACGTAGGGATACTTGCCCAGTTTTTAAAATACCTGGAGTTCCTTGGCTGCAAGATGCAGTATGATTTTGAATTATGTTGGGTAGTTTTAAAATTATTCTCACTCATCCCATTTTGATTTTATTACTCACTACAAGGACAGATATATATATAAAAGCATCTAACAACATTTTTATTTACTAGATCTTTTACACTACTTGTTTTATTTTGGGTTGGGTTTTTTGGATTGGTTTGTTTATGATGAGTATAAGTAGATAATCACATTAAAAATGGGTCACATGCCAATTATTTTCTATCTCAGACGAATCACAAAATCCCAATTCTTTGATTTGAGCAGTCAGCATGCTGCAGAAGAGACATTTATCCTTCCGTAAACTGTTTGCATTTTTATGTTCACTTCCAATTGTAATGAACTCCACTGTGTACTGTATAGCCAGCAGAAGTCTTGTAAAATTGTCTCTTAATACTCAAGAACACTGGTTAATTTAACCAGTGGCAAAGATTAGCCATTTAGTCCTGTAAAAAGAACTAGCCTCTTGTAATTTTTAGTGTCTATGAAGAGGTGATTTTGCTGAACCAGGTTCACCTGTAACTAGAAGTTTGAATTTCATGTTAAGATTGAATGTGTATTGCCAGACTATGCAGCTACAACGGAGAGATAATATGCAATGTCTTTCACAGGCTGACACATTTAAATCTTAGGAGGAAAAAAAATGTGCGCGTGTGTGTGTACACAGCAATCATATACTGCTTGTATACAATCAGAACTAAAAAAAAAAATATATACATACATAAATTTTAGAAAGTATATATATAAAGAAGTAGGTGAGACCTTTTTAAAGTCATACTCAATGCATAATAAATGTAATTTCTGTAGATTGGAATTTGATTTGCACATAAAAAACAGTTAGCCTGTATTTTCATTTAAAGTTCTATAAAATATTCAAAATGAGAAAACTTCCATGAATTTTGTTTGGACTATGTTTTGTCTCTGAAATTTTAAGTGAAATGTAATGTATGCTAAGCCATGGTTCTTTAAAGAAGCATTGCCGTTTCTAAGGATTTTGTACTCACAAACCTTGTACTTTGTACGTGGTTCCAATGCAAATCAAAACCAACGAACCAAAAATCTTGTATTCAACACAAGTGCAGTTGATAAGTGATCAACATGCAGTTACAGAGCCCAGCCCATATTTAGCAATGTGGCCTTGAATGAAAATTGGTGTAAAAAGTTGCTGATAGACAGACTACAGGATTTCAAAGCTTAAGGTCTTCCCAACAAACATGAAATAAATTCATCAGTCATTTGGTCCAATGTGGATACAACAGCTTACAATATAACTCCAATTTCCTTCTGCTGTTTAATTAATATTCACAAATGTTGATACGAACTCTGAGTCAGTCTGTGCATTTCTTTCTGCTTCCTGCTTTCTGATCTCACTTGTTGCCTCTTCATGGCCACTTTTTAAAAGGCAGAATCAAAGTCCTCACAGATACACAGTAGCAGCCCCTGGTTGTCCTGAGACTGACTTCTCTCTATCTGTTTCTATACAAGGAACAGACAGTTCCCCAAAAACCTGGTTTAGG
>NW_010399318.1:60206-94159 GCF_000710305.1 Buceros rhinoceros silvestris | reverse complement strand
AATGCCCCCCTTCTCAAACCGCGACAGTCCTGGTTCGGGCTGTGGATACCACGTCAACGTGGTGGAAACAGGTGTTCTTGCACTTGCCTGGCCTCCGCCCCAAGCTTACAGAGGGGCGTTTGGCTCCACTCTGGAAGCCCTACGGCACCAAACATCCCTTCGTTTACCTCTGTCAGGGCGGCCCTAACCTCAGCCACGTCCTGCTCCTGTCCACCAGGGTCTGTCCCTGCAGGAGACCCCTCAGCAGCTTCTGCAGAGTCACCAGGTGTGGGAATGTGACAATTCACTGGCGACTTGATCGCTTGTCACGAGGGACTTGGGAAGTCTCAGTCCTTGGCTGTAGCCTGCGGAGAAGCTGCTCTCCTCTCTGACGAAGGTCAGTGTTCAATGCATGGGATCGAATGAGTCAAGTTTTCTGTCTTTTTTTCTGTAAACCCAGTGGCAAATGTTAAGGGCATCATTCTAGGAGATGGGTACCCTTAGGAATGGGAACTGAAGCTTTCCCCACAACCCTTCATGAGGGCTCGGTGAAATGTTTTCCTCATTTCCTAACGCTAGTTTGGAACACTCTAAAGGTGACGTAGAAGACACGGCAGCTTTGTCTGTTACCGGAAGAGAAATAAAAATACATGAATAGACGTATTTGTAAATGGCAAGTGAGCTGTGCTGAGGCCGAGTTGGTCCAGAGCCCTCTGCACCTTAGTTTACCTTCTGACAGGTCCCTCATTCTAGCCAGCTCTCATGGAACCAGAACATGAAGAAAAGGCTGTTCTGACCTAGGGTGGGCGTTCTGTGGTGTGAGCTGGTATTTTCCCTCATCATTTGTCTTGCTGAGGGATCTGGGGGAGACATTTCACTTTATGCCTAACTACAAGGTGCGGCTGTCTGTCTTTTTTTCTTTTACTATGATGGCCATCGTGAAAGAAACGTGAAGCTAATTTTTTTTTTTAATATTAAATACGGTGATTAATGTTCATATTATGGACTATTTCAGAGTAGCAATTCACCTCTTGATCCTCATAGGCGATGATAGGAGAAGAGTTTTATGGAACACTCCACACCTGATACAATCTATATCAATATGAAGATTGGTACCACACTTAATGCCAAATCAATGCGAAGAATTTAAAGGACTAGGATTTTAATTATTTACAGAAAATTATTTAATGTGCCGCAGGATCAAGTTCTTTCCCTGCTCACAACACTGCCATAGTATTTTGAATTTAATAATATCGAAAGCAGTGATTTTTCCTTTGGGTATTCCTTGAAAGCTAAGATTTGTTTGCCCAAAACACTATTTACGTTAAAATAAAACCATTGATAAATAGATCTGAGCAAACAGCAGTCTGCCGTTTTTCTTTCTCCTGAATTTTCATTTTTAATGGATTTAGGACTTGTGTATTATAAAGATACACAAAATATTTAAATGAAATATTTGACTTCTTAAAGGTCAGCAAATTACATACAGCTAAGATCATAAAAATATTCAGAGCACAAAAGACTTGAGATAAGAAACAATTTCATCCTGATGCGAAAATCCCAGTGTAGTCACAGGGGCTGAGTCTTGACGAGGGTAAAACATGCAGATGAATCAAGCTGAGTGAATCTGAACATGCACTGGTCTGTACTTGTTCCACATAGCACCAGTATAATCATGTCCACAAATGAAAATGAACGGGGTTTGAATCCACTTGATTAAGTGTCATGTCAAACATAACCAAATACTTCAGATTTGAGAAGTCTTTGGTACTTGAAGGTTGTATTTGTCATGGGCTTGCACAGGAGCACGTGGTTGGGTTATTACAATCTATGAGAAGGAAGTTTAATGGATTACGATTTGATTTCTGTGCGAAGGAGCCAGTTAATGAAAACGTGGCGTGTTCCATGCTTTTGGCTAATCTGAGGCTGTATTTTGTTCTGTTAAACACAAATGAGGACAAGGAGTGCCCAGTTTGCCCTCGCTTCGTTCTCTGATTTAGGCTGCAAGCTTTCTCTGCAGGTTTCTTGGGCGAATTATGAAGTATCTCTCCGGTGTACGAGTGTCCGTGTGGGCATGTATGAATATACAGGTTTGGTAGGTGGAATATAGAACTAGACTGTCCCTCCTACCCAGGAGGGACATCGGGTACCTACAGCACAGACACAGTTACCGGAGGTGACCTCAGACTACCCGGCTGTGAGTTCACACAGTATGCACAGGGCCAGAGAAGACAACCTGCCGTTTGAAATACGGTGTCTAGAAAGTGTAATTCCAGGGTCAGTGCAGACACCACCAGGTTGGTCGTTGACACATCTGGCGATGGATTTAATGATCCGTCTTGGTGTTTTTGCACAGGAAATCTTGCGTTCCCGTTTGCTGTGAACTGAGGTAGGTCCATGTTCTGTGGCTGGCTACGCCATCTAAAATTTTGGAACAATTTGTGCAGACTTTAGTCATCAGTGGATCACTTTGCTCGTAAGTTGGCTTTCCCGAGGGATCTGGTGTGGATATCAAGGTGTACAGAACAGTTAGATTCAGTCATTCATTTGATCACACGCATTGGGATAGGCTCTTTCTTCCAGTCCCGTGATGTGCAGTGCTGCCCCTTCCTCCTCCTCTTTGCCTCGCCGAGTCCCCTTGGATAAGGTGGCTTTTGCCAGGTGGTATCTGGGGACCTCCACCTGTTGAGGCCGCTCTCAAAACTGCCGCAGTCCTCATGAGAGATTTCTGCTCCGTGAGACCAGCAGGATCCTTCAAACCCCTATCGCAGACCTCAGCAACTCCAGATGTGGGGGTGGTGTCATTCCCCCCGTGTGCCCGGCAGAGGGAATGACGTGATGTTGGTCTGTGTTCCTGATAGTGACGGGAAGAGCTGGGACCTTTCCGTTTTCCTGTAGCCTCAGCACAATATTGCACATGAATGACTTTGTGTGCAGTGTTATGATGATGTCAGCCATAGTAATACCAAATATGGCGATAGATATAGAAGATTATTTTAAATGTTTTTGTAATGAAATTGCCCCATTCCATTAGCCCGTGTCGGCTATTCAGCACAACTAATAGGGGTTTTAAGGGGAGACAGGGTGTGAAAGCACATTCACTGGATCTTATGAGCTGGAAAGGTAAGAACTCAGGAGAAGTAAAGATTCTCGTGTCTTGCAGAACTTGGATTATGAACCTGTTTCAGGGAGCGGAGATGAACCTCAGTTTTTAGTAGAAAATCTGTTTGGAAAAAACCCACACCGAGACAAAAAACTTAAATAATGAGCTACACGTTAAACTGGCTGGCGTGACCCGAGGGAGTTAAACGCGTGGTGGGAACGCTGGCAGCTTGTGGTGATGGCTGACAACAAGCACAGTGTTCGTGCAAACTGCTCAGCACTTGGGTCGGAGCGACGGGTGCCTTGGATGGGGCTGATTTGGCACCTGGGGGTGGTTTTACGGGGTTCTGTAATTACAATTTTTCTCCTGTCGCTGAGCTCAGGACAGGAACGCCAGAGGATTTCTGACTCTGAGGTATGAACTGGGATCTCATAGCAGCACAGACTTTGCACGTGAATTGATGGTGATGGCAGGGGAAACCTGAGCAGCGAAAGCCCACGTTCTGTCGGGAAAACAGTTCAGTCCGACACGGGGTTTTCTCCCTTTTTCAGTCCAAGGGAACTCTGCAGAATGCTCCTGAGGTGTGAAGTTCAGGCACTGACAGCATCGTGATTTTGAGGGTCTGAGCAGCCTGCCTGAGCTCAGACTTCAGGCCTCTGCAATGGCAAAAGAGATTATTTTGAAACTCCCTGATCTCGCTGCCATGGGGACTGGACTTTGTCAGCATCAGGGAATGCTGTACGGACAGGATCCCCACGTCACAACTTCTCTTGCCCATTTTATTTGTTGTTCTCTCTGAAGTTTATATTACAGGCAAACACGGGGCTCTTTTCAGTGACTGTAATTGAGCCCCCACTTGCTACTGCTCAATACACAGAGCAGAGGACCAGGAGCTTTCTGTTCAAACGGCCGATCCACAGATGGCGTTTCACGCTTCCGCAGATGCCTTGACTTGAAAACCAGCCAGACCTCTCCCAAGGCAGCTCTAATCCTGCCTGATCTCAATCAGTGCTGTTAGACCTCATGATCTGCCTAAAAGCATGCTCCACCAGTGCCCTCCTGGCACCACGCTACGTGCTCTGAACACACGTGGAGACTGGTGACCTCGATTTTCTGGTAGCCAGGGAACACGTTTAATTCTCATAGGCCAGGTTACAAATCTGTCGGGAGGGACTTTGGTCTCTGCTCCTCATTTTAGAGCTGCAGCAGGGTTTGGGGTCCCATGGCCACACTTAGATTCACATTTAAACATGTCCAGCCAGCTGCAGTAGTTCTGTCCTTGTACCCCAGGGAGAACTTTGGCGCCTCAAGGTGCCACGTTACTGTGCTGGAGTGGAACGGGGCCTCCTGAATTGGGGTAATTTCCACCAGTTTTGTAATATCTAATTAATTCTCCAGGTAATGTGAACCAGATCCTCAGAGCTACTTCCCAGTGAAGCGTTCTTAAAGGCTTGGATGTTGAAGCAGAGATTTTTGTCATTTAATTCCAGTATTTCTCACATGGTCTAGATATGCAGGGCACTAAGCTTAAACAAAAATCTTGGAAGACAGGAATGTGTCTGTACGCCACACTGAGTCGCGCTGCAGTGTGTGAAGTTCATTATCGCTTTGCCATTTCGTTAACTCCCTTTAGATTTTTCTTTTTTTATATTTCTTCTTGGGTTTTTGAGGCTTTGTTAAATATGCTTAAGGAATTATTAAGCTGTTTTCACAGAGGGTGTCGTTTGATCCGCTGTAATTTGTGGCACGCATTAGGAAGGGGAGCACGCTCACTGATAGCGACAGACCCTGCGTGTTTAGTGTGCAGCCAGTGCACAGGCGCGCTCCTCTGCAGAGCTGTCCCCTATTTATTCCTTAAAGTCAAAAGAAATACTTCAGTTTAATTCTCTAGGCTTTGGTTTAGGTTCCTAGAGCATCGGCTGTCGAATTCCCTATTTGTGTTCAATGACCATCACCGGTACACGTTTGCTCAAAAGCTTTTCAAACTGGTGTCTCCAGGCATTCCGCTGGGGATAACAGCAACAGTCACAAAGCCGCAGAATGGCCGCAGTGGAAAGGCTCCTCTGCTGGTCACCTCCTCTGGCTCCCCCGCTCAGGGCAGGGTCAGGGGAAGCAGGTTGCTCAGGACTGTGTCCATTTGGGTTTTGTATACTACCATGGCTGGGGTCTCCACAACTTCTCTGGGCAATTCGTGCCAGGATTCACCACCGTCACAGTGAAAATGTCTTTTATATTTAAGTGGAACTTTCTATATTTCAGATTGTGTCCATTGCCTCTTCTTCTCTCGCTGGGCACCATTGAGAATAGTCTGGCTCCGTCTCCTTTACTTCCTTCCAAGGATAAAATCCACCCTGAGTCACCTGTTCTCTAGGCTGAACAGTCTCGCCTCTCTCAGCCTCTCCTGGCATCTCAGATGCTCCAGTCCCTTCATCACATTCATGGCCCTTTGCTGAACTCGTAAGCCCTTGTCTCTTCTGGAGAGCCCAGAACTGGACCCAGTGCCGCAGATGTCTCTCACTGGCCCTGAGCGGAGGGGAAGGTTCAGTGCCCTCAGCCTGCTGGCGATGGTCTTCCTAATGCTGTCCACGATGCCACTGGCTGCCTTTGCTGCAAGGGACAATTGCTGGCTCACGTTCAAGTTGTATCCACCAGGACCCCCCAGGTTCTCCTCTGAAGAGCTGCTTTCCAGCCAGTCTGTCTCCAGTCTCTGCTGGTGCAGGGGATCATTCCTCCCCTGCTGCAGGAGGCAGCAATGGGCACACAATATGTACGAAAGCAGACCCCAAGGTAAAATACATTTTATCCATAAAAAGTTTTGTTCCAGCTACTATCTCCAACTCCGCAGCACTGTTTAACCTTTCAGTACTAACGAGCCTGGGTTTTCACATACATTTCAGTGTGGAACGTTCTGGTGTGCTTTCCCCCGTATATCATTTTCCATCTCGCACAGTAGCATCCGGCACTGTCTTCTTGGAGACTCCCCAGTATGAAATGTGACTGCTCATCGCTTTCTGCCAGGCATCTCTGAGCTCAAATATTATTGCTTTTCTTCCCCTTTCCTTGTCTGCCCTTTAAAGTTTCCAGAGTGTTATCAAATTCTGTATTCTATTCTCTGCTGCCACTTCTCATTTAGTGCCTGTGCTAAGAGAACACCCCTCGTCTTTTGTCACAAACATTGCCTCTTCCAAAAGGTTTAGATCCTTCTATTGCCTGAAATTTTTCTCTTTGCTTTTTGTGACTCTGCACATAAGAATTTTGTTCTGAAGTCAAGAGGAAAGTTGGGTTGTTTCAATGCAACGCAGAGGAGCTGAGCTTTGGGTGGGATTTTATTGGGGGAAGTAGAGAACTAGCATGCGGACAAAAAGGGGAGAGACAGAGAAGTCACCCATGGGACACCCTGGTGTCATCGGAGGTTTGTCTCACTTGGAGCCTATCACACTGCTTTGTCATGCCTGGTACGGAGCGCGCTGTCACTAGTGCACTCGCCAGAAGCAAAGAGAACATCACTGTGGTATTGGTTTACACATCAGAACTTGTTTTATGGGGAGAAGGGTGTGTGAAGGTGGAGATGGGTGAGCAGCCCTTAGACAGACGGTGAATGCCTTGCTGTGAGACTAATAACAAGCTAGCAAAGGTGGGCTCTGGCTTTCCAGCCACCCCTCTTCATTTCCTCCCCAAAGGCCATGTGGGGTAAACAAAACCAGCAGTGGGGGGATGGAGGTGAGGCATTAGGTACCGGACAGAAGTCTGTCCTGTCCTGACTCCTAGAGCTGATGGGATTGATAAACTCTGCATTCTATTAAATTGACGTTGAACGTCTTTCTTGAGACTCTTTTTGCACTTACTGGCAGGTATAAGAAGTATTGGGCTGTACAGCAGCAGATTTTCGCAGGTGTTTCTTTCCAAACCTCGGGAAGTAGCAACTGCTATTCAGAGGCCGTTGGGCCGCGTACTGTCAGCAGGACAGCTGCGCTGGGAAACCACCGCTGCCCAGACCTCTGACCCCGCTTAACCGGGGGGATGCAAGTCAGCAGCTAGAGATGAAGTTTTTAATTACCATGAGCTAATTAATAAGCAAAAAATTGTACATGCACCATATGTCTGGTTTGTGAGTCTGCGCCTGTGGGGCAAGTCTTGGGGCGAGTTGGAACGGGCGTGGGCAGCTGAAGCCGAGCTCAGCGATGGCGTCACCGGATGAGGATGAGGCAGGCCCTCAGCAGCGCAGGAACAAGCTCTCAGTTATTTAATTTTGGTTCAAGATTCATTCTTTTGCTTTTCTGTTTTTATTTTTTCTTGTTTTATCTTGTCTTTCCTATTTTGGAATAAAGAGACAAAAGTGTTTTTGTAAACACGTGAAAAATTTAGTGGGAACCTACAACGTGATGTTTATCTTTCCTTGTCCTTGGGGCAGGATAGGGACAGTAGAGCAGGCTTGGCTGTGTAGGGGAAATTCTAAAAGCCTGGGAAATAACATACACTTTGACAAAAGTGAAATAAAAGTCCTTCTGCACCTTCAAATTTGGAAATTAAAAAAAAACCCCAATACTGACACTTTCCAGTATGAAACTTCTGTTGAAACAAAACATTGTCTTCACAAATTGTGTTTGTTAATCAAAAACTGTCCTTCATGATGTGACCTAAAAGAGCTTTCGGAGTTTCTCTCAGTTCTGGGCAATGATCTTTCATCTCCTGTTTGCTGCAGCACCTTCTTCACAGTGTGATGGCACTACCTCAGTGAGGGGTTTATACCAAGTGCTTTTTCAGGGTCTTGCTGCTCTCCGTAAGACTCCTCCTGGCGAGAAGGGAAGGACTCGTGCTTTGCCGCACCACCTCCGAGTGTTCCCGTAGGAAGCTATGAACTTGATAAGAAGAGTCTGTTTCTAACCTAAGGTGATGAGGCACATTAGGAACTGGCACGACGAGCTGAAGAGTCGTTTCCTTTGGTGGTGATAGGCTGGGAAAATGAAACTGGAAAAACGTAGAGCGTATTGCAGATGCCTGGAATACTTCAATGTGGGAATGAAGAGATACAGCCTGCAGCAGCAGGAGGGCTAGGCTGATGCAGGAGGTGGTCCGGGGGGCTGGGTTGGGGATGGAGGTGAAGTGCGCTCCCGTGCAGAGCTTTCCCTGGCAGAACTCCGTTTTAGCTGTGAGTGGGAGCGAATAATGATTGCTCATCTAGCTCAATGCACTGTTCCTGTGTTTCGTGCGTGTTTACAAGGCACGGTAGAGATGGAAGCTATTATAGAAGTGCTGAGTGTCATGATTAGTTGTCATGATTAATTGGAGAGCTCAGTGGTGTCCATGGCGCGCATCCTTTTTTAGGAAGATAGAGGATGGGGGCTGGGAGTGATGGCTGGGGCTGCTGCAATGAGGGTGGTGAACCATTGCGGAGAAGCAATTACTGTGCGTAAAGTGCTGTGAAAAGACAAGTGTAAATTGCTATTCCATCACATGATTGCTATTATTTTAGCTTATTTGTCAAGCAAGAGACACTGTAGAATTCGTGGAGCAGATCCTTCACTCTCCTAACAGGTTTAATTACTGGGATTTTGCTTGTGTTAGACTGAGTTACACCAGCAGAAAGCCATGAGGTGGTATCTGCAGGAAAGCGCCATCTGTCTCTCCAGTGTCATGCAAGGCCTAATACTTCTTTACAGAAAAGGAAAAAAGATTATTTTTTTTATCTCATACATTTTGACAGGGAGGGATGTTCAGTACTAGAAGTCTATGACCTGGCACTAGCGTTAATTGCAATATATTATGTTTCCAAATTTGCAGACAGTACTCAGAGGTGAATAAACTTATTTTGTAAAGGGAAGGTAAACAGGAGTCAATACGGAAACTACTGTGTGTAATTAATTGTGAGACAAATTAATGAAAGACAAAAGACTGGAACGATGTTTGAGCTCCAGGATGCTCATCAGTGCAAAGGCAGACTGTAAGAGAAGTATCCGTAAGTTAGTAAGAGGTGGCTTTAAATGTTAAAACGGTGTTTTCCTCTCTCTATTGAACTGTAAAAAGTTCCAGAGTTCCGCAGGGGAAGTCAGCTGAGCCTCAGCTGGGCTGAGGAACAGATGTACCAGTCCATGCCATGGACCGCACGCTTTCTGCCTCGTTTTTAATTAGCTTGGCGCTGCGCCTGCCGGTACGTACCTGCTGGGAGGTCTCTACCAGGTGACATTGCTCCATATTTCCCCCCTGCAAAACCAGCGTTTGATTTATTGCAGCTAGATCAAAAGTGAAAAGACCGTTTTGCCACTTAAGAATTCCTAAATCGTTTAGGAGCTAACTTGTGCTGTAAGCACTTTATTTAAAAAATGAAATTAGATTGAATCATTGTTCTCGCTCCTCTTGAAGGTGATAGAATGAAGGTTTGACTTTCTGATTGCTCAGTGCTTTACAAGCTCAGAATATCCAAGAGGAAGATTGAACCAAAATGCAGGTGTGTTGTGCTGAACTTCACTCCTTAGCGCATTTCACTCTAACTTGCAAATAGAATGTTACTGACTACTTCTTCAATAAAGACTTTAAGCATGTGAGAAAAATATTTAGAAGGTTTTGCTGAAGACGTGTCCATGCCTGAGTCAGGTCCCATCAGTGAAATATTGTCAAATTCCAGTGAAGAATATAAATAAAAGAAGATATTTTCATATCTTTACCATTGCTTTCAATACTAATGGGTGCTGCTACCACTGATTCCGTGGTGGTTTGGGGGTTTTTTATAACCATCTTCCCCATTGGGAAGAGCCAATTTACTCAAGTGAGCAATCTTGAGGAGCGACACTGATAAATCATAGAAAAAAGTGGAAATATTGTTTTCATCTTTTTATTTTCAGTGTTTCTGTTGCTTTGACACTTATTTTGTTTTCATGAACTGTAAAATAAGTAGAAACAGTTCACAAAACAGTCAGGCCGGAACTTACTTATTAAGCTTTGCGTTTAATACTAAATTTCAAACGAAACAACTTTTGTCAGTTTGCTTAAATTCTGGCTGAAATAAGGAATGCAGCTGTCAAGCCACACTGTGCATTGGAAAGTTCTGAAATTTCTAGTTCCAGCACGAGCAGCGGCAGCATCTGAATAATCCTTTCAATATCTTCTGGCAGTTTTGCTTCTGGCACAGAGGAAGCAGAGGATGAAATAAAGCAAACCCGGCTGAGCCTGGTTTTATACTGGTAATAAAATCCCCCCCACGTGTTGCAGCGCTGTTACGCCTTTCTGGATGAGGAATCTCTGTGGAGAGGGGGCTCTGCCCCCGGTTACAGCTTTCACTGCACTCACACCCTGTTGCTGGAAGCTGGCGCGCTTGATTTTGAGCTGGAGGTTGCAGTGGCAGGTGTTGCTGGGAGCCTGCCCTTCCTCCACTCTACCTTGAGGACTTCTGCTGCACCTCAGCTCTAGCCCCTGCCCTCCTCCAGCTCTGCAGAGCCCCTGGTCCTTCACCAGACGGGCGGGTGCCTGCCCTGCCCTGGCCTTCCTGATGCGGGGAGGACGGCTGCTGGGGGAAGAAGCGTGCTTTGCCTCCATCTCCTCTTCCTCTCAGCCCCTGGATTGGAGATGACCAGTGAGCCCTGTGCCAAGCCAGGGTAGAAACTGAGGGGCTCGAGATGGGAGGTGGATGG
The DNA here is from genome assembly GCF_000710305.1 of Buceros rhinoceros silvestris. Taxonomy (NCBI): domain Eukaryota; kingdom Metazoa; phylum Chordata; class Aves; order Bucerotiformes; family Bucerotidae; genus Buceros; species Buceros rhinoceros. Next base: position 83,452 of record NW_010399318.1, on the reverse strand, counting down.
GATGTAGAGGAAAAGGGTGTCCTGGGTCTAGTGCAGGACAGCACAGAGCAGGGGGAAAGCAGTTTGGTACTAGCAAAAGCAGTTTGTGCTGGTGCCTGGGGACTGTGGTATCATATGCTGTCAAACTGCAGAACTCCCATGGCAGGGGTTTTGGAATCCCAGAAACCCCTGGGATCACTGACTTTTTTTTGTATGAATGGTTACGTGGGATAAATTTTCTTCCAGACCTGTTTTACTTATCGTGAGATAGTCTACACCTGAAACTGCAAAGGCAGCATTCGTCATCAGTTAATTCTGATGTAGGTGGGTGAAGAGGATCGAGCAGGTCTCTCTTTGGCCAACTATAGTGGGACAAGTGGTGGAATTCTGCTTTGGGACGTTTAAATATGAGTCTGGTGGGTGATGAACAGTATTCATGTTCTCAAATTCTATGTCTGTAGCTGGGTTGTGGGCAAAACACACACACTTGGAGATATTTAAAAGCTGTCTTCACATGGTCTTGGGCGAACGCCTCTAGGTGGCAATTTTTGAGCGGGGGGGTTGAATGAAGATGGCCTCCACGATTCTGTGAAGACAGCCTGTTACTGTTAGATAAGGTATGAGCTGCAGAGAGCTGAATTTAGCCTAACCAAAATCTGCTTTAACAGAAACAAAATCTGTTTCAACACCTCGTTCCTTATTGTTCTTGTGCAAGTGCACAGAAGACTCAGGCAATGCAAATGATGATCGCTGTACCACCACACCCTAATGGTGCGCACTCGGAGTACTTAGTTACGCTTCTATAAACCGTCTTGAAAAACTCAGACTGCCCAGGAGCCTTCGAGCAAAAGGATGATTGTCGCAGGTGAGGTCAGCAGAGCCTGGGTTTGGCACTAGAAAATTTGCTAATTGCAGTTTTCCAAATTCTGCTCGTTGTAGCAGACAGGAATGCAGCTTCCTTAGAGGTTTCTAGAAATGGGGTATCTTTTCAGCTGACAGAGCATTGAGCATGGCTGTGAGTACTTCCACTTGTTTCCTAGTCCTAATTCCTCACTGTGAGTTCCAATTCCTAAATTTCCTGCTGCTGTGTAATGTCTAATGCACGTTATTCGGTTTTAGGAGTGATTTGAGCTACTGCGTTAGAACTGGTGGCGATGTTAGATACAATTTCTAGGTTAGCTCTGCATTGTGGTACACAGCCACGGTATCAATACGTGGGGTGAAAAACAGCTTTGTTCATCTGGCAGAACGAGATCCTGGTACCCTACGTGCTCGTGTCACGCCACTCACTCTCTGCAGGGAGACTGCCGTCCCTGCCAACACCAGTAAACTTGAGACCAGTTTGCTAGCGAGGGGATATCGTTACGGTTTGGGCTGCGTCTGTCTCTGTGCAGTGAGTGAGTGGGTCTCAGCAGAATTCCTCACCGGCAAATATTAAATACTGGTTCAGTTCACAGTAATTACCCCTGCTGATTTTCTCAGTCGAACAGCACACATGAAGAATTAACTATCCATTTCTAAAACTGTGGTTTTAAAAGGAATCTGTAGCAAATTACTTCAGGAAAACTTGTTCTACCATTGCTTGTGTTCCTTTGAGATCCAACTTCTCCAAAACATTGGCATCAGCAAGAAATAAATTCTCTCTGGCAACAAAAATGGTAGTGGTGGGCAGCAAAGGAGCCACTCCCCAAGCGTACCTGACCTTTATGGAACCAGGCTGGCAGTACCTTAACGCTACCCGCAGGGAAGCAGAGACTGAACACGTGAACTGAGAGGTGTAGGTAAGAGACTTGCTGCGAACCTTGAATGTGCTCTATCTCTTTCCAGACATCCTCTGGGAATTCTCATTCAAAGAGTTGACTAAGAGGAGACGTCACTCCTCGAAGTAAGGCAGTGTTTCTGTGGAGTATGTGACTCAGCAGAGGGCTTCTCCATAGCAGTGGGGTCACGAGCGGCATGTCGAGGGAGGGGCTGGTTCCCTCTACGCCACTGGCCATCCCTCCAGTCTGGGTGCTCAGAAGACTTGTCGGAGCACACCACAGCTCCTTTCTTGCCTGTGGTTCCTCTCCATGGTAATGAGGGGCCAGAGATAAAGTTGGTACAAACCTGGATCTTGCCTGATCTTTCTGTTGGTCTTTTACTAGATCTGTGAAGCTTCCACATGTTTGAAGGATGTTGCTGGTTACTTGTTATTTCTAATGAAACAGGAACAGGGCAAATATAAACGTAGAGCTGACCTCAGAAACCTGTGGTCCAGAAGAGGGTCACTGCTGTAAAGAGATGAAATTCCTTGCTTGCTTTAGGTTTCGTGACAGTATTTTCTGACTTGATGGCTTATAGTCAATTTGTTACCTACCTGCATGTGATAAATGTGCTTTCTGTTTTGAATTGCTGCATTAAACCTTACTGGCTTTATCACTTAAATTCTCATTTGTTTGTTGGGACAAGAAATTTGGTTTTAACTATAAGAATTGATTTCAAGATTAGGGTTTTTTTTCTTTCCTACTAAAGAAGTGCGAAACGGTACCTTTTTGGCCTTCACGGTTTTCCTTTTCTCTTAATATTTATTACTTTAGCAGAATTGCTGCTGAGTCTCAATTCTGTTTTCAGGAGCTAGTCTTATTCACTGAACTCCTATTTTGGAAGAAATTACACTAGCATTATTTCTTTGAGAGCTAGAAAACTAATAATTGCCTCTTAAGCACGCCTTTCAGTAGGGCAGAAAGCAGTAAGTTACAGATGTTTTCCTGATGCCTGTCCAACCTACGAAGGTGGCAGTCACCGAGTGAGGTCATCATAGAAAGCCTTCCAAGGAACTTTCCATGTCTGCAATTTTTTCTTCTTTGGGATGAGCATACCTCATTCTCTTTGCCTGCTCTTACGTTCCTGCTGGCACAGCAAGGCAGGTCTTGGCTGTAGCATCCTTCTGGGTGCCGTACTTTAGTATGGGGAGAAAGTCGTTGGGGTGAAGGTGCAGAAGCAGCACTTGGAGAATAGCTCCCACCCTTGCGGAGTATTTGGACAATCAGCAAAGCATCGATGCCTTCCTAGAGTTAACAGGGCTGAAATCGTCAGGGGTAGCTATGGCCCTTAAAGCTGAAGCGTGACTGGGGTGGGGACAAGCTAGCTGTTTTTTTAAAATTGAAACACTTTCAAATGAACATGTGTAACCCTTCTTGCGTCCACTTCCTCAGTATCCTGTCCCACAATCCTATCTGCATAGGCAGTTGATTAAGAGAAATCAGTGTTGTCTTGTGCTGTGTCTTTAGGAACTGGAAGACATCTCGGATGCTTTCTACGTGGCTGTAGAACTCAGGGAAATCCAACCTTCACAGATGCGACAGATAACATGCTCCTTTGTGCAGAGAAAAATATTATTGTAACCGATAACTGAATTAATATCCTTGACCTAAGTAAAAAAACCAAACAAACCACTAGAAAATATATTTTATTAGGAAGGGAGACAGTGATTTCCGTTCCTCTTGGCTACTACCATAACTGGATGTCAAAGACTAGTAATTAAGAGAACGTTTATAGAAGCTTGATTTGTCTGGTGTTTGTGGGTTGCATGCAACTTGGAGATTTGACAGATGTTAATAGACCTTGATTTTTTTTCTAATTTTGGGTTTGTTTGGGGTTTTTTTGTTTGTTTATGTTTTGAGTAATCACTGTGGGCATGTTTGGAAAATCCACTTTTTTTTGTTACTGCAGAAATGCCAAGGGCTTTGCCCCCAAGGGCTGATTATCCAGTCCATTAGAAAATGCTGCAATTTTGCCTAACAGCATCATGAAAGGGAATGAAAATGTACATAATAATTTGATTTCAGTGAACGGCCATCTGCACATCTGGACAAGGAAGCGTGAACGTTTGCAGAGAGGCGTTGCAGACCTTTGAAAGGTCTCCTGACACCCATCTGAGATGACTTAGATGCTGAAATGCAGAGTTTTAGAGAGGACTGTAGGTCTGCAGAATGCAGCTGTTACTGATAGTGACCGACTGTAAACAAGTACATGATGTTTACAGTCACTCTTAAATGAGTACCACCCATTATTTAAAAGTACTGTTTTATTACTGTTTTATTATGAATGCACTGCGCGTTCCGGTAGTGTGCTGTCGAACATGGGTACGTACCTGTAATTTGCCGCTGACTTTGGATGGACTGTCCAGCTTAGTGCTGCCCGTTGGGTGTCAGAGACTTGGCTTGTGTGATTGATCAGGAAGCCCCCACCACAGAAGAAGGCTCAGTAGACAGGCAAGGCTGATGAGTCTGTAAGGTAGGGTGTGACTGACCATGGGTGTTGCAAAGAAACCTGACTTTATCTCAGTGCAAAGGGACCGGAAGGTGGCCTTTGTCTTGGAGAACCAGCTGCATCAGTTGAGTGATCGACTGATCGCATCACAGCCCCGTGGATTAACCATTGGAGTAAATGCATACGTGGCTCAGTCCAACACAGTTTAAAAACTAAAAAGAATTTTGGAGAGGAATGGGCTTGAGCTGGTTTAAACTCATGTACTCCTTCCTGGGGACAGTCAGCGTTGTGATGGTGAAGAGATTATAGAGACCAGCAGCCAGGCTGACGGGGGTGTTGTGATTGAACTGAGTATCGCAGTTGCTGTGTTTTGCTAACGAGTGCTGGTATTGTGGCGTTGCTACATTGCAGTACCACCCTGCTAAATCAAAAACCCCGCGTAATATTGAATATAATCAAATCAGTAAATCTGGTATTAAACATTGCACCCGCCACACGAGGAATATTTAGGAAAACCTGGTTGGAATATATCGAACTCTGGCACCTTAAAAAATCATAACTCCGGTCTTAACAGCTTATATTTGAATGCAAGTTTATAGCAGGTGGTTTAAAAAACCACCCATTTATTTAAATCTTGAGAAGCCTAGATCTCAATTTCATGGCTCAGGGCTGTTACTTCTTATATCAAATGCTCATCTGTCCACCTGCATCAAAACTAAATTATCATCGATGTGGCCCAAAGGGACAAGCTCACCTTTGCAGATGGGTAATCAGCTGAACTGCGGTAGTTCAACATCTGTTGAATGTCAAGTGCTCTCAGCTTTGCTGTCAGGATCCCTCGCTGCATGGGTGGGTGGTTTGAGGCCGAGGCTGTGTGACACAGAGGATGCAGCCCAACCCGAACCTGCAGCAGTGGGCGGAGGGAAGCCAATAGCCAAAGCAGTGGAGATGGTATCTTCTGCTGCTCTCGGATGTTGCTGTACCCCAGCCCATTAGCCCAGTTGGGTGAACGCTCTTTGTGACCTTGGGGTTTAACCTTCTGCATTTGCAAACAAGCTAGTCCAGAAACAACCTTAATAGAAACTGTCTTCATGAAAGATGAATCGGGAGTCTTGGACTCCGTGATCTTATAGGTCTTTTCCAACCTAAATGATTCTGTGATTTGAGTAGTTTAATGGTACCCGTTAGATGAGCACAGCTTCCAGTGTTCTATTCCTAGAGTAAATTTACTTTTTGCTGCTTTAACAATAGATAAATCCTGGGGAAAAGACACCCTTCAGTGTACGTTGGAGTTCAAAGCAAAGATTCTGTAGCATAGCTTTACATGTGTACGTGCATGTATGACAATATGTTTTAAAGACTTCTTATATTATCAGAGTGCTGCTTCTCTGAAAATGTATCACTTCACCGTCCGCTGGGAGCCGGTCACTGGCTAACGCCATGGCTGGACCATGGTAAGAAATTCAGGGGAATGAAAGATTTTGTAAAGTGTTGTTACCCACTTAGAGAAACTTTTTAATAGAACCTGACCCACAGTCCACCCTATCGTGGAAAAAACTTCACCTCAGTTTAAGCAAGCTCTAGATAAATGTTCCAGTGTTCACACAGAAATAAATTTCTCAGATTTCCTTTTCCTGCAGGAGAAGAAATTAATGAGATCGGGACAAGCAGGGCTGTCTACAGCCCTTTCCCAGTCTCTAGATGTGAAAAAAAGTCAAGTGCTTTCAGCTTTGCTATCAGGAGCACTTGGTTGGAAGCCCTTTCTTTGAGAGCAGTGGGCCTGACATCTGCAGAGAGGAGGTATTTCCTCTCCGAACACCTGGTCCCAGCGAGGTTATCCGTCTGCAAAGCGGCGTGTTGATCCAGCCCTGGCAATTTGGCAGAGCCACGTCATACAGCGCTGCTCAGTCTGGGGATGGGGATCCAACTCGGTTGTGGTGCTTGGAAAAGTTGCTCATAAACGAAGAGACTGATTTAAACTGAACTGACTCTTGAACCGTTGCTGTTAAGTCCTCGTTGAGGTGTATGCTTGTGGTTTTTATTAAGCGACAAGAACACATCACCTCTCTGATTGTTAATAGCATTTCCAAGTCATCCCTAGAAATTTGGAACTGTGATTTTGCTACTTTAGTAATTTGCGCAGTCATGACCATATTATTAAACACAACACGGTGCAGGGAATTTGAATTATGTAATAAACTTTCCTTAAAATTGAATTCTGTGGCATAACGTACAGCATGGAAAACACTTTCAAGACATATTTTTCAGGAAAAAAATTGGAACAAGCTAGTTGATCCATCCCATAAAGAAGGAGACACGTAACTGCATGCTGCTCATTACATGTTGTGTCATCAGATTTGGCAGCAGGAAGGGGGTGGTGGTCCCTGCCCAGACCACAGGGGTCACCGAAAGCAGAAAAGCCAAGTGAAACTGGGTCCTGCGGAGGGAAAGGGAGGCGCTGGAAAGGTTGCCGAAGAAAGACACTTATCCTACGCCCTCTTCTTAGGAAGAACAAAAAATTCACTACCCGCAGTCTCTGCCAATTTACCCTACTACAACTGTTTGTGTTTACCCGACCGAGCCGTGCGGGCCGATGGAGCTCGTATTGTGTCTCGCAGTGCTGAGCGGGGGAAAAAACCTCCCGTCCACAGCACTGGACCGGTGTGCTCCTGCCCACAGCTCTCCTGCAGGCACGCCCCGTGCATCCCCCTGCTTTTCAGGGGCTCACAAGGTGTCGGTCCTCTCACTGGATGGTTTTTGGATGAGGAGGGATCAGTTCAGGACTGCACCTGCTCAGCAGTGCAGGGTTTTACCTGGTGACCCCCCTGTAAAGCGGTCTGTGACTGACAGGAAGACATTTCAGAAAGGGACCTTTACCCGGTGTTTGGTCGTTTGTTACACTGGTTAATGAGTGTCGTTATTAAAAACAGCTGCAGTATAAATCCCATGTGCCTCCCAGCCATCAAGTCTCGCTTTGGACTCCTCTGTTACAAAAGTTACTGGCTGAGGTTTCAATATGAAGGTGCTTGGGCTCCGCGGTGGGATTACTCTTGATTTATCCTGGTACGAGTGACACCAATATTGCAACCTGCAGTACGGTCGTTAGTTTTTACAGCTCTCGGTACAGAACGTAACCAGAAATCTAACTTGGGACTCAGCTGTTGGAATCACACATGCTGAAAACAGAAAGGCGTGGGCTCAGCTCAGGCGTGTTCCAAAACAGGAGCATGTGTTTCAGCTGCTGACTAACGCGGGGGCACAGGATTGTTTACACGCTGGACTTGGCGTTTTTACAATTTCGCCATCTCAGATGTAAGAATCGCTGAGGGCAATGATATTAATAGCGATTTTTTCGTTCATTCCAATTGATTTTGGAACTGTGATTCTGCTGTGTGCACGGTGTTGACATGAAAACAAATAAGCTGATGTAGAGGCTCGTGAACTTGTCGTATATCCCCAATGTACTGCTCGAGGAGAATGTTGGACCTGGGTATAGAACTTCCAGCACCCATTTCGAACACAGCAATCTTAGTTACAGTCGCTGCACTGTATTTTAAACGTTATGACTCTTGTCACGTAAGAAAGAGGAGCAGATTAGAACATTTATTTTGTTTCATTGGAAAACCCAGAAAGGCTATTGGAAAATCTTGGGTTGATTATGTGCACTATTTCTCATTCCCTTGTAAATTTTTTTTTTTTAATCTGTCCCACAGGTGGTGTTCCTGTTGGCTTCACTCTGTCAGTGCAGGCTGATATAAAACCTTTGCTTGTGACTTTTTTCTGGAATATAACTGAATTCAGCTTATGAGCTTTTGTGTTGGGACTGTCAGGTGCTGTGTTCAGCACGATGCTGCAGACGAGAGCAGACACACAGACTTAACCAGGCCATGCAGTGTTTATCTAATTTTCATATCCGTGAATTCACCTTTGGGTTTTTTTGCACGAATACTCTCCTGAGGTTGCATCCTATGATACCGAAAATGGACAAAACCAAAGTTAAGTTTCAGGAGATCTTTCAAAACTCCGCCCTTTAGAGTCAGAACTCTGCCCTTGAAGCTGTCTGCGAAGTGTTGCTCTTGGTTTGGATGCCAGACCGCCACGGCACGCAGACACGACTCCTCCTCCTCTGCTGGCTAGTCGTGTACGCGTTGGCAATGCAGTGAGGGGTGCGGGTCCCCAGCTGCCGAGCCCTCCAGGACAGCAGCTGGCTCTGCTCCTGTTCCAAAGAGAGGGCCTGGCTGCACACAACAGTGAGTTGGTCTCACAGCTTGAAGTAACCAAGATGCCTTAGAAGTTGTGATTCATTGGTAAGAAAGGTGACCTCTGCCTCCTTGGGCAGATGAAAGAAAGCAGAAAGAGGGCCCTCAGCTGCTCTCTCTGTGAGAACATTTGTAGAGGGGCACGTATGGGATCTAGGCAGGGTTTGACCTTCTGGACCTAACCCAAAGACGTTTTGGCTTTTTAATTTTCTAAAATGTCTCTTTTCCAGGGCTTGCCAGTGCAGCTCAGAGCACCTGCATGAGAGCTGGGGCAAAACGACCTTGTTCCGAGGGACAGATCCTCACAGAAGCAAATAGTGTCTCCCAAATAGCGTCTCCTCGGTTGTCACCCTGGAGCAGGAGTGCTCCGAGGTGTGGTGTGTGGGAAGGTGGCCTGTCGTTCCTGGGAGCAGTTGCCCGGAACACAGCATAGTGGTATTTTCCTATGGCTAGTCTTAGAAGAGGACAACTCTGCACTTCCTTTTCTTGCTTTGCCTTTTATTACGAGGATCAGACTTTGCTGCAAATAAACTGAAGAATGTTTCTGTGGCTGAGACCCCCCTGTGTAAGGGAGGTATCTGGAGGGAGAACCTGGGGGAGCTCTCTGTGCACGGCCAGGCAGCGTGCTCTGCTCTCGATAAGGAGTCAGTTCAGACGCTTATTATTTGTGAGTGTATGGTACAGGAACCAGCCTGGATGACGACAGACCTGGGGTCACCCTCATGTCACCAGGAGGCTCTCTTGCCTTGTGAAGGTTTGTCTTTTTGTGCAAAGCTTCTCCTCAGTGACTAGTGAGTTCTCGCTGCTGCTGACATCACTGCTCTCTTCGTTGATGTCAAAGGATCTCCTGCAAATTAAGGACTTCCCTCCTCATCACACCTCATTACTCTTGCTTTCTATGGAAGTTTATTTTGTTGGTATTCAGATAATCGGGTTGTTGATAAATGTCTGCTACAAAAAAAAAATATTAGACGTTACTAAAACCATTTGTGTCAGCTCCCTGTTTTACAAGCACATAACTCCTGCATTTACATGCTCATCTGGGCCGTCATTGGCTGATTGGAGACTGGAGTCATCCCGGGTAGCTGGAACCCCGCTCCATCCATCCTCGGGGATTTTTGCCTGAGATCTGCTCTTGTTGAACCTTCTCTTCGGAAGAAGAGCTGCTGAAAATTCTTGTTGGTCAGAAGAGATTCTGCAGTAACAGTTACATTTGGGGATATCCAGAAATTACGATGTAAATTTTTGTCCCAGGAATCTCGGGTTTATTTCCTCATCCTTTGACGTTAGTGCGAAGCTCATAACTGTTTGCTTTTCCTTTTAATTATAATTTTAACAATTTTTAACTCTTCTAAATGCTGTGGGGATTTACAGACTGAGAAAACAGCTCCGGCTCTAGAAAATCTTAGTTTAGTGCAATGCAGTGTGCGAGTTACTAGAAGCGAAAAGACCAGGGATGAGAAGATCAGGTGCTAATTCATTATGACTTGAATGGAATCCGGGGTGACGGGGAGAATCTAGAGGATGTGGTGTGTTTGGAAGCAAACCAGGTATTTCAAAGGTTCGGTCGTGTTCCACAGTGTGGGTGTAAAAGATGGGGATTTCAGCAAAAAGAACAGCTTGTTCACGAGCGCGGCCTGGGGTAGTGAGGTGGGTACTGCCAAACGTGATTATTTTTTTTTTAAGATCTGGAGTATTTTAAAATCAACGTTATTGGCAGGTTAAATCTGAGAAAAGGTAGATATGAGGGAAAATAATGGTAAATCTGAGAAAGTTCCTCGCTAAAACAAAAAGTGATTCAGAAAAATCTGAACCATTTCCCTACGTGGACTTAAGACAAAAGTACCAGTTGAAACACGTGAACAGAGAAAATATGTCAAAATATAGTTCCAACCTTTATTTAGAGAGATAGGTAGGATGTGCAATTGAGGTATGAATATTTTTGGAGTTTGCAGATAGATCAATTTGGCTCAGTTTAAAGGCGGCATTTAAAGAGCAGAAATATATATGTACACGTGTCCTAATAAATGGAGAGCTTGTCCTTGGTACGCGGAAGGGAAAAGGCTCGTGTGTTACAGAGAACACCAGCGCGGTGAGTGGGAGGGCCACAGAATTTGCCGCAAAACTGCTCTTTTCACAGTTTTCTTTTTCATCAATTCTCTGTGCGGAAAAATCATCAGTTGCTGAAGAAAATAATGTCCAAATAAAACCTGAAAAAATTTACAGACTAATTTTGTTTCACCATACTTCAGATTTCCTTGATGTGTTACGCTGAGATTACTTCTGTGCTTTTATTGCAGTCCGGGCAATTACTGTCATTCCGCCCAGCGCTGTTGCTCTTAATACATCACTTCAGAGGCTAAATTAACAAGTAGTGCTGTAATGGACGTTTCTTTTTGAGAAACAGTTTGAGCTCAGCCTAAGATTTAATGAGCCGTGTGCTAGAACTGCACCCTCATTTTTCTGTTCGTTTTCCCATCCTACGCACACTGAGGAAATGATACTTCACAACCTGGAGTTTGAAGTACGTGTGTGGTGCCATTATTTAGTGTTACAAAGTACTCCTGTAGTCCTTTGTGGTTCTTAGAGCCTAATTAGTCTCTTTCAAACCACAAATGAGGGAAGTTATTAAAATACCTGGTTTTTACCACGTCTTCCTCTGTCTTGGTTATTTGCTCCTCGAGCGGGGCAGCTGCACTGCAGAGTCCTCCTGCATCCCCTACAAACAATGCCGTTACAGAAAAGGGAACTGAGCGGGAGGTTTGGGGCAGGAAGGGATCAGGGTACGAGGATCCGTGTGATACCCAGGTGTATCCCTCGATCCCTCCATGCTTCAATTCTGCACTGCTGAAGTGAGGATAGATTACTTTATTTTCCTCTTTGTGCTGTCTCAACGTATGCTTTCGAGCCTTTGGAGCAAAGGAACACGCGAGTTTGTTGTAACAACCAGAACGATTTGCCTACGATCTCATTTGCAGTTCGAAGGCTCTACTGCAGTCTGAACAGGGAAATAATGTTATTATATCAGAGGAAACGTGCTGAGATGTTCTTTCCCAAGCGCTGCCTTGAAGCTTTGCTCTTTGAGCTTGTAGCTGCCGCTTGTTCTCAGGGACTTGGGCTTTTCGAAATACGAAATCATTCTCCTGGACTGACTGCTCGTGGGTAGACCCCAGGGCACACCTGCAGCCTCAGCAAGCTTGGGTTATGTGTCTCACCTAGGGTGAGCTCTCGGACGGGGATTTTTGGTGTTTGTTACTTGGTCAATTGTATAATTGTGGGTTTTGATGGTGAAATATTTTTAGTGTTCTGCTAAAAAATAATAGAATAAAATACTGCAAGAGCCAGTGACCCCACTGGGTTCTCCAGAGACCTGTCTCAAACACAGGTTGTTACTGCCCTTGCAGTGAACAGAAGTCTATCCTTTAGACGTTCTGTTGATAACGTTGTCTTGGCTATAACATGTCTGACTTGTCTATTGCCATATAAAGCGTATTTCATCCACATCTGGAGATTCACAGCCCGGGGATCTTTTTTTTACTTACTGAAATATGTGCAAAATGTATTTAAACTGTCTGGAGCTCTGAGGTGCTGTTAGAAGCTGAGCACTGGGTGTGTAATCATTTTAAATTTAAAAGGTTTTAATTGTGGATTAGTAGTGTTCTAGCCAAAATAGTAATGAGAAGGGTTTTCTTTATGTACGCCTTCTTCTGAATTCATGCTGCTCTTGCTTTAATAAATTAATTTAGTCAGATACAAAGATTAACAAAAATAACGTAAAACCTCTTTGAAAACCAAACCTAGGACGAAACCCAAACCACTCTGCCCAGTAATTCCTGGAAGTGAATTTAGCCCAAGCAGCCTGAGAGCCAGGAAGGAGCAGTTTGGCTCGTGTCTGTGCTGATGCTCGGAATGCAGATGAGTGTTTTAAACCTCCGTTGTACATCAGCAGCTTTGATATCTCATACTCCTTTGATCTCTAGAAAGCTTCTAACTTGAGGGTAGTTGTCTACAAGTGTTACGATATAAGCTCTCATGTTCTATTATTTTTTTTTAATGAGTGCAACCTTCTTTCCAGTGCAGGGATCAGCAGCCGGCTGTGCTAGATGCCGTGCAACGCGTATTAAAGTTTCTGCGATGATACTGTGGTTGGAAATCACCCAGCTACTGCTGAGAGGACTAGCATAGTTATGATTTATGGTTTACAGTGACTCCGAATTGTCAGTCCTCATCAGTTTAAGAGATGTCTCTTCCTAAAGAAGTTGCTTACGTTGTTAATGTTCTAACTCCAGTCTTAGATTAGAATAGTTTGGTCCTATTGGTTTGAGTGGAGTTAAAGGAAAAGGTCTTCTTAAAGAAAAGATGTTTAAGAGGTTATATAGCAACTCTTCCTTTAATTTAGCAGCTTACAAAGCTGTCCGGGACTCTTCCTGAGCCGTGGTTCTCATGGCTTTTCAGGATGTGTTAGAAAGAGAGTATCTATTTCAACATTTTATTTCGTGTAAACCCCCAATTTAATCTAGCAGGAGGACATCGATATTGAGCTAATAAAAACCCCAGGCAGTGATGTACAGTGAGAAACAACCTGTGCTCTGTGTGACTCTTCACTGAACACAAAGCATAGCAAAGCCTTTCCCACGCAGGACCTGCCCCAACGGCACAAGACAGAGCAGATCCCGGAAGCTCAAAGCTGCTTCGCTTTCGAGTCACGCCGCAGGGAGAGGATGACAGGCTTTCTACTGTGGCCTCTGCTTCTGTGGATTCTATGACAGGTTTTATACTGTGAACCTTCTTAACTAGGCAGTGCCAAAGTACTTGAGAAACGCAGGCCTTCAGGAGGGGTTAAAGTGGAGCTTCTAGCTGCAATGAGAGTCAGCTTTCTAAATACGGAGTGTGATTTTTGTGGGCCCAGAGCACAATGCCTATCAAAATGGAATTAAATTTAAATGTACTCAGGAATGACTCTAGCAGTGTACTTCTCAGCCCCCTCCTCTCCATCTGTAGCTGGTGGGAGTTGAGCTCACCGAGAATTTTGCTGAGAATGCATAACACCTTGAGACGTTTAAAGCTGAATACCATTTTTAATAGGCTATAAATAAAGTAATAGTGGTTGGCTGTAAAATGGAATATATTTGAAAGCAGTTTTGAAAGAGTTGTTGGAGACAAAATGTGGACTTTAGAAGAAATTTCCCAATCTGCACAGTTTCTTGAAACTTTTTTTTTAACAGACTGGGTGCAAAGGAATCTTTCATTCTTTTTAAATCAATGAAAGAAGTGTTTCAGAGATCACACGGGTAGAGAGCTGATCCTGAAGCAGAAACAGCTTGGATGGAACTTCTGAGAGGTGGACGTGTCTGTACAGGCATGAGTTTGTAGTGTTAGCAGCAGTGTGGTAGTGCACCCACCACCCTCTCTAGCTCAACAGGGAGACCAGAAGTGGATAGACAAGGGCCAACTGGTGGATCCCCACTGCTGCCTTCAGTATTTTAGGTTGACAAGACCAACCTCCGAGCACACTGTGCCTCTCAGAGGCATCCTCTAGCTCTTCCTTCTAGACCATACACGTAGATTGTCCTTTTGGCAAACCCAGACAGACTTTTGAAGCTTTTTGGCTATTCTCGTACAATTCATCCCTCCCACGCTCGTGACCTCACTCCCTGTATCCCCATCCAAAGAAAAGGGAATGCTTTTGTTCTGTTACTTTCACAGTGGCAGCAGAAACAGCCTGAGAGATGCTGAACACGAGCACGGGTTCTGCAAGGGAAGGTTTCTGTAAGCGATGGCTTACTCGCATGTGGTGGCAATAGTAAAGACATCACTAATGGCAAGGCGCCCTCTCAGGAAAAGAATTTTGCAACACTGTTCTGCAGTGCAACCAAAGTGCTGTAAAGCTCTGCCCTGAGTTGATAATCGGGAATATTGCTGAGGAATGGTGAGCCTTTTTAAGGAAGATGGATGTCTGCTGCAAACCAGCTATCATTTATAGCTCAGAAACACCAGCAGTCCCTTGAGTATCTGCCTTGCAAATATGAACCTGGGTCAAGAGGAAGGAAGTCGGAGACTACAGCAAGTGCTGTATGTGGCTGTCGCCTCTGGCATAAAATGCTTAGTGCTGTTACAAATGATATTCAAACAAAATGAGAATATAAGAGCTTTCATGTGCCTGAAGTTTGAAAGAAGACTTTTTTCTTTTTTCTTCTGTCTGAGGTCTGGTGGTGTCGGTCTGTAATGACTCTACCACCACGTGAAGGTATTGTGATGTGATAGGTAAGGCTGCGTCATATCTTCCCAGATTAGGCGGTGATTGAAGGTCCCCACTTGTAGTCTGCCGCAGTGACTGAAAGTTATGCTGCTGAATTCACGGGCCCACCTTACCGACGTGTGCTCTAGGGGCAAGATGGATATCTAGACTCTGAGTTTGATGAAGGTATTTCTAAGGTTTTAATCGAATCTCTTTCTAATACATCTAAAAGTTACCTCGTTACATTAGGGTAAGTTAGCAGATAGAAACGTGGCCAAGAAAGAAGTGGATTTACAAATGCATTTGAGGAGAACAATAGAACGCTGACGTTCACAGATCGATCTCAGGGCCACTCAGAGCAAGCTCATTATCCACCAGAAATGTCTCTAATAGTGCCTACAGCTTGATATTGAAACTTGATTGAACCTATTTCTTATAATGCCTTCACAGAGAACACCGAGACTTCAATTTCTTAAAGAGATTTTGAAACAACTATGTTAGGTCAAAGCTAATTGAAGCTGGGAAAGTTATATCGCTATCACAGACGCTGTAAGCCCCAGCTCGCTAGTCAAGCCCCAAGGACCTGACTCAGCGGCCTCGTTTGCACCCTGATAACGTGATAAACAAGAGCGGAGAAGGTGGGAGATGACTGCTTAAAAACAAGCAGTTCACAGGCTCTTGTTCAGGGCAAGGAAAGGGCAAGAGCCCCGCTTGACCCTCAGAGTGGAGTGGGGAGCAGGGGGGAAGGCCCATAGAAGCAAAAGCTATAGCAGGGCATATTTGAGTCTTAGGAATATTTTGTTGAAAAATGACTTGACCCAGGGCCTAAAATTATTAGTAGGTTGTAGCAGTTACAAGAAATCTCCACTGTAGCACTTTAGATTTGATTTACAAAGTGTGGAGGTGTGGTTTAACGGCAATAAAGAAATGAACATTTAGTTGTTTCAGATCATGACATTTTGAAAAGCAATTCTATTTTCTCAATGCGAGATGATGTTATTTCATTGCCGTCCCTTCAAACCATTGCCCAGTGCTGTGTCAGGCGTGTGGGTGTTGAGATCACTGTTCTCTGTTGAGTGTGAGACATGAAAGTGCATCTTAGAAATCTTTTTCTACCGTCATTTCTGAACGCAGCAATGCCCAGTGAACGTGGGCTGGGGCTCATCGTGCTGCCTCAACTCAGTGTCGTACTGCTGAATGTCACAAAGTCACCGTGTTCTCTTTCTGAACACCTACTCCTGATTCAGCGCTGGATTCAGCAGAAAGGAGCTATTCTTCCCTTTGTTCAAAGAGACTGCAGCCTCTTCTCTGCCGAGAGGCATCAATCGCAGAAGCCCTTTTGTTAATCACGAGGGATATTAAAGGTAGGGCTCTGCGACAAACAGAATTGCACTCAGTCCCGTGTGGGCTGAAACTGCGACCCTGCATAATTTCAGAATTTCCACCATTTCCACCATTTCTCTATTATTTCCAGACACATCACTGCACTATTAGCTTTGCCAAGTGCTATTTGATCAGATGACAGAAACTGGGATCAAGGTCCTGGACCACGTGGTAGCCCACATCAACTATCAAACCCTCTAACTGTAGTTAACGTTAGGGCATGATGTTCCCACACACCCAAAAATGTTGGAGTGTTTCTGTGCTTTAAGGCATTCCCCTAAAGGCTAAGCAGGAACACTTTACCCCTGCCTGTTGATATTGCCTGTAATGGGGTCAGCAATGATTTAATTTCCGATGTCCTACTCAGAAACTTTTGTTAGGCACTTTGAGTATCCCTCCTCTGTTCTCGGGGCGCAATGTCACCGACAGGGCTGGCTGTCACAGTATCCTGTACACGTGTGAAATGATTTTCTCCTAGCACAACCAAGCTCTCTGAAGTTAAAATGATGGTACGAGACACTCCAGTAAGGCCAAAAGGCACCGAAACCACAACTGATGGCAAACTGCTGTTAAAGCAAGTACATGTCCATGGAGCCAGGCTTTGCTGATGGCTCAAAATGGTTTTGATTTGCTGCACAGTCTTGTACAAAACCATCTTAAATGAACAGAAAGAAAAATGCCAAAAAATATTTAAAAATTCAGAAGACATTATGATGTGTCAATAAATTTTTTATCAAACCAACCATAAAAATACAATTTCAGATACAGCTCAAAGTTCACATTCTGCTTTGACTTTTTGCCATTTCAATGGTATTTTTTTCAACAAACTAAAGGTTAAAGCTGTTATTAAATTTGAATTCCATAACAGGACTTTAATCACAGCGCTGCTGCTTTGCAATATAAATATATCCTGCAATATAAATAATCACCACTGAGATGAATTTCACATCGCTGCTCATGGAATGTTGCAGCTACTTATTCCTGCTAACTTGTTCTGACCGTATCCTCAGAACTTATTATTGTCATAATCTGGTGTTACCTAGGCACGAGTTCCATCAGCCTTTCTGGGTTCCACAGGGGTGTCCAAGGGCCATATAAACCTGCCTTTAATATGTTAGGCTGGAGTTTAGGTGGCCTCCAGCATGTATATTTTTGATCTACGGGCAACCACAGATCTCATTAGAGATGATGCACATGCTAGATATCTGTCATTTGTACCAAAGTAAGGAACAATTAACTAGGTCATTCTGTAGTGATAGATGGAAAAGGTCAAGGACTTGTCACCATGTCAATGGGGAGAATAGAATTTAACAGTTTGCAATTGCCTCTTTGCTCCCCACCCGCTACCTCTGCCCCTCCACGGAGCAGTTTTCAGTGGTAAGTGCATGAAAAGACAAGAAACAAAAATACAAGTGGAAAGCGACCGGAGGAGTAACGAGAAACTCCTTTTTTATCATGGCCTGAGGAGGAAATTGTCAGATGGGATTTCTTTTTTAGAAAATTTTTGGAAGAAAAGCGTGGTTGGAACCACAAACAAGACAACAGGCTTATGCTTCCTGGACCTCCTGTATTCAGCAAAATAAATGTTTGTATTCACAGATTTGAAGTCAACTGAAAGGGATCAGATAAATACACTTTGCTTTAACAAAATGTTTTCCAAACAAACCCAGCTTGCACGGATTGTTTATAAGTGGGCTCAGCCCTTGAGCTGAAATGAGTCTCTTCCCAGCGGGGATTCTGGGCTCACTGAAACCCAGCGTTATCCGAACTTGTATCCGGGTTTCACGTCTTAGTTCAAGGACTATCTCCCAGAGAACAGGCCTGTCTGCGTTTACTGGGTAAAATCAAGCTTGGATTACTGACAGGTGGTGTGAGAAGTGCAAAGAGTTTGTTTCATTTTGCTTGGCCCTTCAATCCCTAAAGACATTTACTTTAGAGCTGGGACCTTTTTGAGATAACTGTATTACAGAACTTTTCATCTCTTAAGACAGGAGAAAATATTTTTATACATTTTCTGTTGGCAAGAAGAGTGCTTGTTCTTTTGTGTTAATTTATTTTTAACTTTAATTCCTGTGATTGTCTCAAACCAGACTCCCACTTCACAGGACAAAAGGAATAAAATGTTATGTGCAGGGGTTTTGACGTTGTATGTTTATTGTACGGGGGGTCTGAGGGCCACAGCCAGCCCGTATTGTCTATTCCCTCGTTTCCCTGTGAAACCACCAACGCTGTGGTAGTACGAACAGATTTGTTTCTTAGGAACTCCAGCTGTCTGCTTTCTATAAAAGGACTTCTCAGAGTGCCGAGTGATGGGTACTCGCTCTGTCTTGGCTCTGTACACAGCAAGCTGTCATGCTGGCTCTGAAGACAGACCTCATTTTTGCTTTAGATTCACTTCAGTATGAAAAAAAAAAATATATCCTTTGATATTGGTGAGATAAACGGGAAAAAGCCGCACCCAATATTTCCTGATTTTTAGTATGTAATAGGGAACTGATAACAACTACGAGGCTAATAATAATCAGAGGCACCGCCAGTGGTCTGTAGGTTGCTGTGGTGCTTGCAGTTGTAGTTGCTTCGTTCTGTCCGTGCCGAGCTGGTGGCGATGGGTGCCCTCTCTGGGTACAGAGCAGTGCGCACAGTGCCAGGGTTATTGCTGCCAGCAGCATTTAATCAGGGGCAAGGGAGAGGAGAACGGAGGTCCTCAGGTCAGTGGCAGGACTAAAAGGGGATTTGGATCTTTCCTAGATCTAAAGCAGTTGGTAGGTGGTAGCAGTGGTGACCAAACGCCCCAGCAGCACCCAGTAAACAAAAGATGGGGCAGCAATACTGAGATGTTTTTATTTTAGACTCTCGTTGCTTATTTAAACTGGAAAGGTTGGTTTCAGCCGAATTCAGTTATGCCATGTTACGTTTCAAATACAAAAGGGGATGAGGTTTTGTGATGTGTCATAGGAGCTGATTATGGCTGCTTGACCCTGTGTGTTCAGTTGGCTTCCTGAGAAGAAAAGGTTTTGTTTTGTGTGGTTTTTTTTAACCAGTTAGCAAAGGATCACCGGGGGGCACCCTGAGCTAATGGAACAATCAGAGAGAGGGAATTCTGCAGCACACTCTTCCTTCGATAGCGTGGTACCTTGGCACTTCAGAGAATTCGCACCTTCCTGCCACTTGTCAGGTTAGCGACTCCTCCCCAGCGGTTTAACAGCGCTCCCTCTTCGTTAGGGTGAACAGATCACCTTGCATTGAACACGACAGCAGACAACAACTGTGTCTCTTTTCAATCAGATTTGCCCTTATTTCCATTGGAAAAAATTGTTCCCGTGCCTCGGAAGCCGCTTGCCTGTTTATTCCCTTTTCCACCACGTAGGTGCTGCTCCAAACAGCTCTGTGGTACTCCAGCAGTGCCGTGGTGACCTTACCGTGCTGTTTCCAAGTCTTGCCTCCATTGCTCTTTCAGTGATGGTTCTGGGTGCCAGAAAGAGGACGTTTGATTTCTCAGACAGCTCCGTAGGAATGTATCTGATAGTAGATATTCCAGCGGCTTGCAGCTCCAAATTAAACCAGCTGACACTTGCAGCTACCCAAGTAGCTGCCTGGTAATAAATAAAGGAGAAAGTAGGAGGCCAGATCCCTCTGTGGTTTGACTCCGCTCTATCAACTGCCTTGTCAGGCGGGACAGGTGTTTGGGGTGATTTTTGTGGAAGGCAGCCCGCTGAACCCAGCACAATAACGCAGTGTTCCCAGCCGCCCCCGCACAGCTCGACTGCTCTCCAAGAGTCTGACCCCTCAGCTTCGATTCCCTGTCACAGCTGCTGTGAAAAGGAGATGAGGCTGGTGGTAAGTGGTGCTGACCTGTGTTGGCCAGTTGGAGCTCTTTGTGCGTGTGGGAGCTGGCGATACGAGTGATGAGAGCAGGCTAAACTTTTAACGTCTTTGCCCTGGCGCAAGCTGTGGCTTGGCCTGAGAGATGTTACGGGGTTTGGAGGCAAGATAAAGAGCCACAGTGCCTGAATTCACTGTCAGTCTGGGGAAGCTGGAGAAAAACTGTAATTCTGCTGATGTTTTGCCATGGTTCCTCCATTGCTTTCTCCTTTTAAAGAGCAGAGATAATTTAGGTGATTTAAGCCCATGCTTCTTCCTTTGTCTCCTGGGCCAGACAACTCCAAGCACCCAGGTAGTGTCTGAGATCAATCAGGGCTCCTGCTGGAGCAGGGTCCTGCAGTGGGGGGCAGTTCAAAAGCTCCTTTTGAAGGACAGTTTCTTGCAGAGGTTCTTTGAAATTCTGAGGAATTAATGTGATGAAAGGTGGCTGGCTAAAGTCCGTGAAAGGAGGCAGGTGATGGTTTCAAGTGCCCTTATTTTTGTGATCCACGGATTTTTCAGCTTGTGCACTGACTAGGTATTGTTATAAATTACATTTATTAAAAATGCAATACAGAGAGAAGAGTTCTTTCCAAGCTATTAAATGCTGATAATAAAACCTAATAACTCTAATAACAGAAAAATACTCTTTTCTGATCTAAGTATATGCAGTGGACAATGGATTCGTGTTGTAGTCAGTACCTTGTTATTGGAACAGAATTATTTCCTGTGTGAAGAAAAGTCCCAAACCTCAGGTTTGTTAATTCATCCTTCTCGACTGCAGTAAAAGCTGTTTACAGGTGATTTTTTGTGAGGAGATAACGAGGCACAGTAGCATTTTTCTTATTAACTGGTAATAACTATCAATATCTCCTGCTTTTCATGAAAAATACTGTTCATCAAAAATCTCAGTAAGGTGGTAAGGAAAAGGACAAAAAGAGAGCAAAGACTATGACATGATATCTGAAAAAAGTGCCAACTCACTTCACCCTAAGCCCAGTAATTTTTTTATATCCTCTACTGGAAAGAGAAATGGTGGGGAAAGAGAAGGAAATTCCCTTAGCACCTTCAGGACATTCTTCAAACCTTCTGAAGCCCCCCTAAACCACAGTCGTGCTCTGAGAGAGAGATCTTCCCAAACTCAGAGGCCATTGTAAAGTTGCACCTTGCAGGACTCTGAAACTTCTCTGAGTTTCCATTTCCACTGTGAAGGAGGCTTCTCGAAATGTTCCACAAAAAGCAGGGGAATATTTTCCCTCATTTATTTCAGAACGGCCAAATAGCTGGGTGCTCATCTGGGAAACCGAGCATCATGGTCTTGGGCTGCTCGCTATTGGAGAGGATTTGATCCTACCTTGTCTAGAAAATGGCCCTTAGCGTGTCGCGATGTCTAGTAAACCTGTCCGTGCCACTGACCACCCCCAGCTCCAGCCTGTTGTTTCTCCACCTGGGCAAACAATTTCATCCAGCCGTTGTACCTATGTGCCAACTCCTCAGCATCTTCCTCGCCCCCTCCAGAACCGTTATGTTTTCTGAAACAAACTGTGGAACATTTATTTGCACTTATCCTGATCAGAAATCCCACCCCAGATCAGAAAAATTCTTCTGAGCAAAAACCCCGTGGTGAAACCAGGGGATGTCTGGACTCCAAGCTGCACCAGGACACCAGCCCTGGCGGTGAGAAAATTGCTCACTGGAAATGTTTCTATCAGATTCTTTAGGAAAAAAGAAAGGTTTTGTTTATGGGATCTAAACTTTGATAATCAGGAGCCTTAAGATGGCTGGTCTACACAAAGTTCATACCTAAACACCAGGAAAAAAAAATTAATCGACCTTTCCTATATGACACTCGTCAAAACCAACCTGTATGTTGGTGTTTCTCCTGTTCCCTTCTTCTGCTGTCCCTGGGTGGGAGTTGTGGACTCTCCTCATGAGCCGTTAAGAATAAATTCAGGTCTACTTCACTGTCTGTTTTCAAGATGCTGTTGGTATTTGATCCTCAGAGCTTTATTCCAGTTTAAGTTTGGTTTTGATCAGCCCAAAGTCATTAGCATGACTTCAGTTTTTTTCCGGATTTCGGGGCAGGTTGTTGTGGGAAGTCCCTCTGCATCGTTTGTCCAGTGCTGTCTGGGCTGATGTACTGCAGATAATTAGGAAAATCCGGGAACCCCTCGTATCTCATCTGTGCTTGCTTGTTTTCCAGTCTCGCTCCTCACGCCTCTCCAGCGTTTTCCTCAGGTCTGTGTGCAGAGCCCCCTGCACTTGACCATCGCCTGCTCTTTATTTGGGTTTAAGGACATTTCTGCTATGTCTGGTTTTGTCTTAGTTACAAAGTCTGTTGCTAATCTTCCATTTATCTCCAAGGTCCGCCACAGCATTGTGCCGCACTGAATATAGAACGTGTGTCTGATGTCTCACAGCATATCTGAATTTGGGAAACAGCGCTGTGTTTACATGAATGTCTTTGCGGGGTGTTTTAAAAGAACGTCTAAGATCCTCTCAAGCAGGTGTGGGGGTTTCATTACTGAAAATCACTTCCACGAGTTTTACGAATACAGCCTCTTACAATGTGGCCAGTTTCATCCTATGAATTTTCATAACCCTTCAGCTCTGAGCTACTGCGAGTCAGCCAATCCCATTGCTCAATGTTTTATCCGAGTGGACTGTGTGATAGTGCTAGTGCTCTGAAGGTTTCTGTCCTTAGCCCCGAGTTGTTTTCTGTCTGTAAGCCTCCAGCCTCACTACTAGCCTCATCTCGCTTTCTGTAGGTGGCAGCAAGAATATTGTAGTGCTGATGCTCTTTCATCTCTCTGAAAGCGTTTGTTCTGAATCTACCCCAAGGACTGTGCCAATATGTGTTCTGCTGCAGAGCAAACACGTGGAGTTCTGGGTGTGACGGGGAAACATGAGTCTTCTGACATACCTGTTAAAGACCAGAACAGCAATCGATCCAAGAGAAGCCACTGCACCAGTTCAGCGGTCACGACGAGAGAGCTCTCTGTGGCAAGGGAGCTACATCCTATCCCAGATTTCTCGTCTGAACCGCAGCACGTCAGGGCCCTAGGGCATCTTGCCTCTGTCATGGCTCACACCAGCTCCCTACGCAATCTCCAGAACAGCAAGGATGAGAGAGAGGATGAGAAATGGGGTGGGGGAGTGGCGTGCAGAGGAGGCAGGTGTGGGTGAGGAATAACGGGCACTGGAGCAGTCCGTGCTGGCAGTCCGTGCTGCTCGGAAGCAGCTGCTGTAACGTGGCAGAACGCCGGGCAGCCCTC